>NW_024064858.1:1086921-1159380 GCF_009727055.1 Benincasa hispida | reverse complement strand
CACCCCACCGGTGGCGTTTTTCCTACCTCACTGGGGCATCATTGCAAAATAGAAGTCTATAACTTAGGGTACTTGAAACTGTTTTGCAAAAATGATTGGTTTAGAAGTGGTTTAGCAAAATCTCATAAAGTTTTTGTTTGTATTTTCAACAACATTTTCAAAATGGCAACAACCACATTAGCATTGCTAAGCGCTGAAAAACTTACTGGTGATAATTTTGCAACATGGAAACATATGATCACAACAATCCTGATCATCGAGGATCTCATGTTCGCTCTCACGATGGCTTGTCCTCCTATTCCAGCTCCTAATGCCGCTCGAAATGTTCGGGAGGCATACGAGCGATGGACAAGGGCGAATGAGAAGGCCCAAGCCTACATCTTGGTAAGTCTTTCTAAAGTCTTGGCCAAGAAACATGAGCCTATGGTCTCAGCACGTGAGATCATGGATTCCCTGCGGGGGATGTTTGGACAATCGCCTGAACAACTTATGCATGAGGCTTTTAAATACATATTCAACTCCAAAATGGAAGAAGGCACCTCTATTCGTGAACATGTGCTTAACATGATGGTCTACTTTAATGTGGCGGAGTTGAATGGGTCTACCATCGATGAGGGAAGCCAGGTTAGCATAATCTTACATTCATTGTCGGAGAGTTTCCTACACTTTGTTAGCAATGTGATTCTTAACAAAGTGAAATATAACCTTACAACTCTCCTTAACGAGTTGCAGACATACCAATCTTTACAAAAAAAGTAAGGAAAGGCAGAAGGGTGAGGCAAATGTTGCTTCATCCTCCAAGACGTTCCATAGAGGTTCAACCTCAGGAACGAAGTCTGCACCTTCTACTTCTAACTCTGCAAAGGGGAAGAAGAAGAAGGGTGGTAAGGGTAAAGGGAAGGCACCTACTAACCCACCGTCTGTCGCACTAAGAGAAAGTGTTACCACTGCAACCAAGATGGACACTGGAAGAGGAACTGTCCTTGGTATCTGAAAGAGAAGAAAGCAGCCAAGGCAGATAAAGGTAAATGTGATTTACTTGTGCTTAAAACTTGTTTAGTGGAGAATGATTATTCAGCCTGGATAATTGATTCGTGCGCCACTAACCATGTTTGTTCTTCTTTTCATGGGATTAGATCTTGGCGACAGCTTGAGGCTGATGAGATGACGATGCGAGTAGGTATCGGGCACGTCGTCTCAGTTGTGGTAATGGGAGGACTCCAGTTAGCTTTACAGAATAGGTTTCTTATCTTAAATGATGTATATATTGTTCCCGAACTAAAGAGAAACCTCATTTCTGTAAAGTGTTTATTGCAATGTAAATATACTATCTCTTTTGATGTGGATAAAACATTTATTCATAAAGATGGTGATTTTATTTGCACAACAAACCTGGAATCGAATTTATATGTGCTAAGGCCATTAGCCATTAATTCCCTCCATAATACTAAATTGTTCAGAACTACTGTAACTCAATCAAAACGTCGACGAATTTCTCCAAAAGAAAATGTCCAACTTTGGCATCTTCATTTAGGGCACATAAATCTCAATAGGATTGAGAGATTGGTGAATAATGGACTTCTAAGTGAGTTAGAAGAAAATTCTTTTCCAGTGTGTGAGTCTTGCCTTGAGGGTAAGATGACTAAATGACCTTTTACTTGAAAAGGTTATAGAGCCAAGGAGCCTCTTGAGTTAGTACATTCTGACATTTGTGTTCCTATGAGTGTGCGAGCCCGATGTGGCTATGAGTATTTTATCAGTTTTACTGATGATTACTCCAAGTACTGGTATGTTTAGAAGTCTGAATCCTTTGAAAAGTTCAAAGAGTTCAAGGCTGAAGGTGAAAATGCAATAGATAGACGGATTAAAACACTTCGATCGGATCGAGGTGGAGATTTTTTTGGACTCAGTATTCCAGGACTATTTGATAGAACATGGAATCGTTTTCCAACTCTCAGTGTCGAGTACACCTTAGCAGAATGGTGTAGCAGAGAGGAGAAATAGGACATTATTAGACATGGTTTGCTCGATGATGAGTTACGCTTCCTTACCAAACTCGTTTTGGGGTTTCCCAGTGGAGACTACGGTATATATACTCAACTGTGTTCCCTCCAAGAGTGTTGCAAGAACACCTCTAGAGTTGTGGCATGGGTGTAAAGCTAGTTTACGTGACTTTCGCATTTGGGGTTGCCCTGCACATGTGCTTGAGGCTAATCCCAAGAAGTTGGAACCATGGTCGAGGTTATTGAAGGATCTCATACCAAGAGTTCCATGAGCGTGTTGAGATCGCTCCGATTTCACAGTGACTGAAACACAAAAGATATATATTCAACACAAACAGTTATGCACATAATTCTAATTATCAGTATGCTCAGAATATAATAAATAACAGGGAAAGGGTTTTGTACCAGTTGAAGACTATCTTCACACTTCAGAACTCCAACGCAGCGGAAACCCTCCAAGAGATCTACCAACGCCCGGCGAAAACGTCGACTACAACAGCATGATCAATGCGAACACGAACGCCGCAACGGGGATGACACCACCACTAATGAGCCCCGGGTATTCTCGAAGTAAAAACCTAAAGGGTGGGCTTTGGTGAATTTGGTAGAGGACGGAGGAACAACGAGTCGTGTAGGCGATAAGCAAGTGGGAGAGAAAACGATGCTATCGTATAGCTGATGCGTGGGAATTGGAAGTCAATTTTACTCGACAACCAACTTCCCTTGGATGTATTATGCGATGCATGTTCCTAAGATATACATTGATAGTCATGCGTCGATGGTCATGCGTTGGAATGAAAATTGCGTTAACGAATGTATGCGATGACCATGCATTCTGCCACAAGTTTTCTTGCGTTCACGCCAAGTATAACATGAACGTAAGTTTCTCGGGTAATCCAAGGTCGAACACAGGGACTTGTAACTATATGTTTGCGGTGATGTGCATACGGCGGTATAAATAAAAGAATGAAAGGGATGTTTTTATGTTAATCCTACTCCTACTCCTATCTATCAGACAACGCAATGAGAATATGCATGAAAGATAGAGATGCGACAAACCTTGACATGAAATAAATGAATGGGAAAATGGATAAAATGCGGAGATGTTTTCATTGCAAAACTTAAGAGTGATCGCAAGGGCAACCCTTATCAATGCAATCCATGCAATCATGCTACAACCATACACGGTAAGTCATTTTCCAATGGAAATGCGGTGCTCTTAATTTTAGGACGCATGTGCTGAACGCAAAGTGTCCATAGAGCTTATTCCTAAGTCTCTACTCTTGTCCTATGCGATGATGCAAAATGCATGAAAGCAAGGTGACCACATTCAATCGTATCCTATCTCTAGGATGCATGCGATGCGTTAATAACAAATAGTGCTCATTCCTAAGCGCCTATCTCTTGTTTTATGAGTTCTAATCTGGCTCTCCTAAGCCTAGATTCTGATCTGACCTTCCCAATCCTAGATCCTGTCCTTAGACTACCCTCCCGAGTATCTCTAATGGACGAATGAAGAATACATAATACAAGACAATCACATAAACTTCGCTGACCTACTGTTGTTACTATCCCTAGTGAACAACGCATACCTTGCTTAATGCGCCCAACCACTTACCCTCCCAGGCAGTTGATTGTTGCTGACTTTACTCATAGACAAGTAATGCGTTAGCCCATAGACAGGTGTTGCCGCAGCTTCACATTAAGCAAATAAGGTTACTCACACACTCACGCAATGCATACCTCTCAGTAGGTTACTACATGTTTCGTATCCCTAATCCACATGACTAAGTATGCAATACCCAAGCAATCTCACTAAGTATTGCAATGAAAGTAAAGATGCTAAGCAAGAAGATGGAGATGAAGTCGAACGAAAAGAAAAATGCATTGAAAAACACATTATATTAATTTCTTAATTACAAAATGTTATACAATACAATATGAGAAAAGAAAGGAAAAGAAATGACCGGCTGGTAGCAAAGATTTGCTTCCAGCGGATGTGCGTCAAGGCTGCCGATGGTACCATGGATGGGTGGAGGAGCTAACTCTCTCGAGATCTAGCTCCGGTCGAAGGCTTCTGTCGTCACTCGGAATGGATGAAGGAGGTGAAGAACTCTTAGCCATCTTCTCACGCAGTTTGTCTGGATCGCGGGGAAAATCCCCAGTTGAGGGATAATCTCCGGATCACCTGAAATTTTGTTCATCGGCTTCTATTTATAGAGTTTGGACTGCCGAAAACATTAATTGGACTGCTCTGAGTCTGACGTTCGGCGCCTCAGTCCTTTCTGAATCTCTACCACCAACGACGTGGTAGGTGAAATGTCAACATCAGCTTTGGATTTTCTCGAGGTAGATGTGTTGATGTGTTCATTCCACCTACCTTGCGTTGATCCCATTAGTTGCATTGTCGCGCAGTCGCAATCATTCAATGACCGCATTCGCTTAACACCGCAACTCTACATGATGACCGCAATCGCTTGACGAGCGCAACTCCCATGCGATGGACGCATATGGCTGATTACCACAAAATCCATGCGTTGATCGATGCGTTTGCCTTGCGATGGAGTGTTTCTCCGCATGCGGTTGTCTATGCGATGGTCCGGTTTCTGCGTTTGTGTTCATTTCCTGCATTGACTACAAAAATAGAACATTGAATGCACAATTAATGCAAAGTAATGGGTTAGCTGAGATTCGCCATGCTAATCGACGCAAACTCCTTTTCTCATGAATTCCTATCATGATCGACGTAATTTCTTCCTAACAACCTTCATAATTCTAAGTAAAAGAACTAAGATGACATGCATTTCTGCATGTCATCAATAGCAGAAATGCTTATCACATAGAGGAGCTACACGATCGTGTAGAAAATGGTGAACGATCATTTAGGAAAAGGTGGACGATCGTTCAGCTAAATTGGCACACTATATGATCGTTTAGAGAAGCTATCCGATCGTCTAGGTGACAATGTGAGATCGTTTAGGTCTGAGGTATACGATCGTTTAGGCGGAGAACGCTATCGTATAGGCTCTCAAGCGCTCATTCTGAATCACCAACACGCGCTTCATAAATTCTTTTGGGCGATTGAACAACTAGGAAAAAAATGAAAACATTTTTCATTTTAACCCATCGGTTACCATAACCAACGCTGCCCACTAACCCACGTCCGAACGTGGAAAAAGGATTAATTATCATATAATTAATCAATTAATTAATTAATTAATATAGTCATATTATATTTATATCCTATAGTTTGATATCACATATCAACTATAGTATTTTTCTCCTCTACTTGATATAAATCATATTTATATCTAATTTCCTCCATAATAATGTATCTCATATATTTAGCCAATTATATCATAATTGAACTTCCTCTTGTCAATTTGAACATTTCAAATTAACCCAAACACTGGTTCTTGACTTTATCCAAGCTGCCAAGGGGACCTAATGGATCTGTGGCTCGAAGCTCCAACGGTACGTAAATAGCTGACTAAACTCTTTAGTCACGAGATCCATCATCTGTTAACTGTCAGTGATTCTACTAAAGACCAACAGCTGAACTCTTCTTACCATAGATATATTTCTGTGTCCATCGAATATAACCAATCATGAGTACGATGACCCTTCACAGATGCTTGTAAGTACAACTAGGCCAAATTACCGTTTTGCCCCTGTAGTTACATCTCACTCCTTAAGTACTATTGATTTCTCTAATGAACAATACAACATAGTCCAACTATGTGTGATCACCTCTCGAGCCAAGA
Organism: Benincasa hispida; assembly: GCF_009727055.1. Classification (NCBI taxonomy): domain Eukaryota; kingdom Viridiplantae; phylum Streptophyta; class Magnoliopsida; order Cucurbitales; family Cucurbitaceae; genus Benincasa; species Benincasa hispida. The sequence goes on along the minus strand of NW_024064858.1, from coordinate 1,153,613 downwards.
GAAGGTGTGTGGCGCCACATCGTTCAAGTCCCGGAATCAGCCCTTAAGGGAGCTATCTATCTACTTACCCCTACCTCGGGGAAGGAGTGAATTCCATCTTGTGTAGCTGAGTTCTCAGCTCCCAAATCAGACGAATCCCCAAAATGATAGGTTTGAATCGACGATCTGGCCACTCGCACCCATACAAATCAACGGACAACCCTCAATGGTAGGAGTTCCCAACTCACTCAGGATCGAGGTCATGTTACCTATGGTCATCCTAGTGAAGTGAAGTCTCTGTCATGAACGGTGTTATATAACGAGACGTTAACATTTCGTGGTCAAGTCTTATACAAACTCTTTGTATAGGACGCCCTCGTTTGTATGTCTCGAACACGAATGATCAGGATCAGACCATCTGTGATAAGTCACAACACTTGTGACCATTCCACAAAACAGGTCCCATCCGTAGCGTTACCAGGATAAGGTTTCCCTCCTTTATCCATTTACTACAGACCATTTTGGTTATCACTCAAGACATGATCCACTTGTATGTCACCACATACATGCTGAGTCACATACAGATAACCAGGAATTTTATGTTTATTGGTTTGTGGTAAAGCAAATAAAACAATTAACCGAGCAAAATACAAGATGTAAAGTAAATATCATATATCAACAACACAAGTGTTCAAGCATACTGTTTACAAACTACAAGATACGAGACTTTAGGGCATCAACCCCAACAGTTATGCCTCCCCAAAAGTACACGAGAGGGTTATTTTTATGATCCAACGGAAAATAGGGTGTTTGTTTCAATAAATGCTACTTTCCTGGAGGAGGATCATATAAGGGAGCACAGTCCACGAAGCAAAGTTGTGTTGCGTGAGCTTTCCAATGAAACTATTGAGACTTCAACAAGAGTTGTTGAAGAGCCTACTACATCAGCAAGAGTTGTTGATGGGAGTTCATCCAGTAGGTCGGTTCCACCTCAAGAGTTGAGGGAACCTCAACGTAGTAGGAGGGTTGCGAACCCACCCATTCGCTATCTGGGTTTCACGAAAATCCTTGCTATGGTAGAAGATGATGACGATGAGGATCTGTTGTCTTATAAGAAGGAAATGGAGGATTTTGACCAGGATGACGACATTGATGAACCTTGTGTTTACAAGAAGATCATCAATGCTTTAGTAGTCTTCTTGGTATTGTACGTAGACGATATCCTACTCATTGGGAATGATGTAGGTCTACTGACTACAGTTAAGAACTGGCTAGCTACCCAATTCCAAATGAAAGATTTGGGAGAGGCACAGTTTGTTCTAGGTATACAGATCTTTCGAGATCATACGAACAAAGTGCTAGCACTATCTCAGGCATCGTACATTGACAAGATGTTGCTCAAGTACTCGATGTAGGATTCCAGGAGGGGCCTATTGCTGTTCAGGCATGGAGTCACTTTTTCTAAGAAAATCTGTCCTAAGACGCCTCAAGAGGTTGAGAAGATGAGACAGATCAGTCTAACCCAGGCCATTTTAATGTTGTTGATCCGTTTATGAAGGCTCTCATGGCTATAGTGTTTGAGGGTCACCTACGAAGCATGGGTCTACAGGATCGCCCGCGGTTGGACTAGGGCAAGTGGGAGATTTTCTTGTAATGGGCTTTTATGCCCTAGTTTATTGTTTTGTACTAGTTTTTTGTATACCCCACTTCGCTTTAGGACAAGTGGGAGATTGTTGGGGTTGATGCCCTAAAGTCTCGTATCTTGTAGTTTGTAAACAGTATGTACCAACATTTGTGTTGTTAATATATGATATTTACTTCACATCTTGTATTTTTGCTCGATTACTTATTTTATTTGCTTTACCACAAACCAATACACATAAAATCTCTGGTTATCTATATATGACTCAAGCATGTATGTGGTAACATACAAGTGGATCATGTCTTGAGTGATAACCAAAAATGGTCTGTAGTATATAGATATAGGAGGGAAACCTTATCCTGATAACGCTACGGATGGGACCTGCTTTGTGGAATGGTCACAAGTGTTGTGACTTATCACAGATGGTCTGATCCTGATCATTCATGTTGGGGACATACAAACGAGGGCGTCCTATACAAAGAGTTTGTATAAGACCTGACCACGAAGTGTTAACGTCTCGTTATATAACACCGTTCATGACAGAGACTTCACTTCACTAGGATGACCATAGGTAACATGACCTCGATCCTGAGTGAGTTGGGAACTCCTACCATTGAGGGCTGTTCCCGTTGATTTGTATGGGTGCGAGTGGCCAGATCGCCGATTCAAACCTATCATTTTGGGGATTCGTCTGATTTGGGAGTTGAGAACTCAGCTACAACAAAGATGGAATTCACTCCTTCCCCGAGGCAAGGGTAAGTAGATAGATAGCTCCCTTAAGGGCTGATTCCGGGGCTTGAACGATGTGGCGCCAACACACCTTCTCTTGGCTCGAGAGGTGATCACACATAGTTGGAACTATGTTGTATTGTTCATTAGAGGAATCAGTGGTACTTAAGGAGTGAGATGTAACTACAGGGAAATGGTAATTTGGCCCAACTGTACTTATGAGCATCTGTGAAGGGTCATCGTACTCATGATTGGTTATATTTCGATGGACACAGAAATATATCTGTGGTAAGAATAGTCAGTTGTTGGTCTTTAGTGGAATTTCTCGACAGTTAACGGATGGTGGATCTCGTGGCTAAAGAATTTAGTCAGCTATTCACGGACCGTTGGAGCTTCAAGCCACAGTTCCATTAGGTCCCTTGGGTAGCTTAGATAAAGTCAAGAACCAGTATTTGGGTTAATTTGAAAATGTTCAAATTGACAAACGGAAGTTTGATTATTATATAATATAATTGGATTGGTTAATTATATATGATATAATTGGCTAAATGTATGAGATACATTATTTTAGAGGAAAATTAGATATAAATATAATTTATATCAAGTAGAGGAGAAAATACTATAGTAGATATGTGATACAAACTATGGGTTAAAATATAATATGATTATATTTATTTTATTAATTTAATTGGTTTAATTATATTGATAATTAAGCCAATTTTCACATTTGGACGTGGGTTATAGAGGAATGAGTCAGTTATTGTTAACCGATGAAAAAAAATGAAAAGAGTTTTCATTTTTGCGCTCGTCCGTCAATCGTCCAAAGAATTCGTAATAGTGTGCGCTAGAGAATATAGAACGATCGCTTAAGAAAAATCAATAGCCTATACGATAGTCGCTTCTTCGTCTAGACGATCGTCTATCTCGCACCTAAACAATCGCACACTGTTTCCTACACGATCGGATAGTTTCTCTAAACGATCGTATAGTGTGCCGAAAACGATCATATACCTTTTCCTAAACGATTGTTCAGTAAATCCTACACGATCGTGTAGCTCCTCCTAAATGATAAGCACTTCTGCTATGCGATAACAACTTTTTCCCTCACACTTTCTTATCGCCTACACGATTCATGTTTCCTCCTTCCTTTACCAAATTCACCAAAGACCAGCCTTTGGGTTTTCACTTCGAGAATACTCGAGGCTCTTTAGTGGTGATGTCATCCCCACGGTGTTCGTGTTCGTGCTGCTGTTGTTGACACTGCTGTTGGGCGCTGATAGATTGCATGGAGGGTTTCCGTTGTGTTGGAGTTCCGAAGTGTGAAGAACGTATTCAACTGGTATGAAATTCTTTCCCTTGTTATTTTCTTGTTCAAAGCATGCCGTTAATTAAGATTTGTTTGCATAAATATATGTATTGAATGTATAATATGTATTTCGGTCACTGTGAGATCGGAGCGATCCGAACGTACTCATGGAACTCTTAGATATGAGATTCTTCATTTTAAACCTCTATTTCTCCCAACGGAATTGGAAGACATTCTTAACCGATTCAACCACCTCTCCTCTATTCTTTCTTTCTTGATATTGCCACACAGTTGGGATCCTATCAAGAGGATCATAGCATTGTGACCCTACAAATTTGGAGGCCGACGCTGGCTTGCACAGGCGTCGCACGCGCAGTTTTTTATTTTTTCGTCATTATCCAGATCATTGCAACATTGTGAAGAGCATTGCAACGCTACCCTGTTTTACAACAAAATTGTGTTTTCTGTCTTCTAGTGTTGAGGTAGCATTGGGCTGTGTTGTTTTAGGAGCATTGCAACACTCTGAGCATTGCTGAAGTGTGTTGATTTGCTTTAGCTGAGGGGTAGATTGGTATTTGGCTTTGATCTGATCTTCTTAAGTAATTCTTTTGGTTTATTTTTGGCTCGATTTAGCTTCAAATTCTATGTGATGCCCATTGATGCCGGGATCAGATTTTACTTATAAAATATACATTTTAAGCAAAGAATTGAAGTAGAATTAAGGGAACTAACATATAAACCATGGTTTTTTTCAAGACCTAACATTAGGTCTATTGAGTCGTTGACTCGAGCCACTTCCACTCATACAAATCAAAGGACTGCCCTTATAAATAGGAGTTCATAACTCACTCAGGATTGAGGTCGAGTTACCTATGGTCATCTTATGAAATGTTAATCTCTTCAGTCAACGATGTTATAAAGAGAGATTAATCATTTTGTGGCCCGATCTTATACAAACTCTTTGTACATGATCTACCTATATGTCTACCATACAGTTCAAGTTATATAAAATAACCTTGGATCTTTCCTTATAATCAACCATTATTTCAAATAACTTATTAACTACAAGGCTTTAGGGAATACATCCCAACATTATCTTGTTAACTATAACTTATTAACTATAACTTAACTATAACTTATTAACTATATGCTAGTGGAGGTATCCTATACAATGAATTTGTATAAGAATGGACTGTGAAATCATTCATCTTTCTTTGAAACTCCATTGACTGAAGAGATTAATATTTCATAGGATGATCATATGTAACTTGATCTCAATTTTGAGTAAGTTATGAACTCCTGCTTGTGAGGGCTCATCCTTTGATTTGCATGGGTGAGAGTGGTGTGAGTCATCGACTCATGAACCTACCATTTTTGGGACTTGATCGAGTGGGGAGTTGGAAACATAGCTTCACAGGATGGATTTCATTCCTTTTCGTGTAGGGTAAGTAGATGAATAATTTCCTCAAGTTCTAACTCAGGGTCTTAAACAATGGGACTCCACCCTCTCATTGGCCCGAGAGAGTCTTGATTTATAGTTAGACCATAAAAAAATTCTTTACTACAAAATCAATGGTACTTAAGGATATAGAGGTATTACAGAGGTAAAACAAACATTTAACCAAACTATAACTACGAACAACTAGTGAAGGATCGAATTACACATAAAGTGAAGGACTGTGAAGTGCGATGCGAAAGCAGGATCCGTCCCAATTATCAATTTCACATAGACTAAAATTCATAAAAACCTAGTTATGCATTCTAAAGAAAAATACAACATGCTTTAACACAATACAAAAGGTAGATTTAATTTATTTAAATTCGATTCAAATAAATAAAACTATAGGTTAAACAAAACTCAAAATAAAAGGCGACCAAGCACTTTCGCTGGGAATTCGATTCCTTCAGTTTAATCCTTAACCCATTCAATTTAAGAATCCTTATTAATATAGAAGTCTTGAATCAAATTAGATTTGGAATTATCTTATCTCTGTTCTAAATGAAGAAAATATGTCACTCCATAACTTAAGTTGGGATTTTATAAGTAAATTAGGAATGTGTTTGCTCCCAAAGATTTAATTTTCTCTTGACTACGTTTCTTCAATTCTTTTCTGTAGGGTTCTTCAATTCTTTTTTAATTAAATAACAAGATTTCTTGATATAAATTCATAAAAACTTCATTTAGCTCCCATTGCTCAATTCCTTAAACATAAGAAAATAAACCGATGAAAGTAATAATTTTTATCCAAAAACTAGTTAAATTTAAGCCTCAAAGTAGCATATTTGCTCATTATCAATGCATGGATCCTAAAGCATACTCTTGGGACGTCATGGGCTTAGAATTGCCTATGGGCTTAGGCCTTACATGACACAATCCTCAACAAGAAAAATTACGAATTATATATAAATTTACAGCAATTAGACATGCCAAAGTAACAAAGAATATTAACTTAAGAATACTTGGAACAAAGGTAACATCATTAAACTCAAAATTCTTACAAAATTACATATGGTTGTTCATCTGAATCTCTAAACTAAAATAAGATAAATGAAAATGACAATTTACATAAGATAGGCTCCAAAAATCGAGGTGAAACCTCCTCTCTCTAACTCTAGAATTGAAAGAAATTATAAATATTAAAGGTTTGGTCCGAATTGCATTTGGAACATCCCAACGACCTCCAAATTTAATTTGTTGCATTAAAGCACATTAAAACTCTAGCTATTTAGGCTTGGAAAGATAGCTCTTTGGCAAAGTGATCACTCCTAAAAGCATGTGTCCTATACGAGCATGTAAACGTCGTATTCTCTTGATCCTCAAAAGTAACAGCGATGTGGTTATAATCTTAATAACCATTAAGAAATTAATAATAAGGGTAGGTAGTTAGTCTATCAATCATCACAAGGTTAAATCTTCTTAGAACCATCACCTTGCTCATATTGGTTTTCCTTCACTTAACCTATTTTTTTAGGGATCCATAACTAAAATTCTTTTTCTTTTTTTTTTTTTTTTACTTTGATTAAATTGGTTTATTGATTTTGATTCTTTTCTCCTAATTTCCTTTCTTAAAATTTAAATGATTAGTTGGTTTTGTTATTAAAAAAAGGAAAAAAAAAAAGAAAAAAAGAAAAAAAATGTACCCTCCGAAACACATGGGTTAATTAAAGTGAAATAATAATAATAATAATAATAGAAATTTTCACGAATAGAAAAATGTCAAATTATTTACAGAAATAATAGAAAAAAATACTAATAGACATCGATAGATTTCTATTAACGTCAAATAGTAATAGAATCTATCAGTTTCTATTACTGATAGACACCGATAGACTTCTATCACTTTTTATCAGTCTCTATTAAAGAATATTAAAATTTTACTATTTTGTGTGAATAATTTTATTTATTTTTCTATTTTAAAAAATTTTCTTAATAATAATAGTAATAATAAATTGTTAAAGGATGGAAAAACAATAATGTATGAGAGGGAATAAGAACACGTGATCCAACAGTGAAATGATAAGCAAAAGAAGATATTGGCACAATATTCATAAAAGTGGGCAGAAAAATAAAATACAGAGAGAATGAAATAATAATAATAATAATAATAATAATAATAATAAATTATTAAAAATTAAAGGATGATGACGTGAAGATGGCGATGGATAGTGTGTGAAGGCAACTTGTTGTCACAACTTGTCTCTAATTTTCCACTTAAATCCAAAAGAAAAACTCTCAGAAAAGAAAGGCCCACACGTGACCTCCGACCCCATATCACGTGCCCTTTACCCTTGTCAATATCAAAACTCACATGCATCATTAAAATATATATAAATATATATATATATATAAACATCCTTGCCACATATTCACATGTTCTTTCTTATTCATAATAATGCATACAAAGACTTAAATTATGCTGTTAAAAAAACATACTACAATTGGGATATGGTGGGGAATGAGGATAAAAATAAGATAATTATCTCACCAATAATATATATAATTTATTGCATCACTTCAATCATAGAAGAAGGTATTTTAGAATGTTTGTTAAATATTAATATTTAAATCGTGAGTTTGAGTATTCTTACCACTCCAGTTTAGAAATTATCTAAGAGTTATTTAAATTCATGGACTTATTTGGTATTTTAAAAAAAAAAAAATTAATATTTGTTAGATAGCGATAAAGGTCTTGAATTGTAGAGTTTTATTTAATTTTATTGGTCAAATCATTTTAATTCTTAATTTGTTTTATACTCTCTCACAAAAATTTTAAATAGTGATGGCTTGCAATGCTTCAAACTCAAAATTCAAATTTCTTATTTGGTATCTAGTGGTCCCGACATTTGTCATGTATTCTTTAAGACTTGATCACGTCACCTTACTTGTCTTAAAGTTCTTGCTATAGTGAAAACTATTACCACAAACAAACAGATGAGTTCTTTCAACATGTTTTGTTCTCACCCACATGTTTATTCTTGAGAAATTTCTAAGAGATTAACCTGACATAGAATTGTTCCTAGTTAAGTACTCTTAACTTTTGGGTTCTTATTATTGGAGTAGCTAAAAAAGGAAAGTGCATTTTGTTGGTATAAACAATAATTATCAATTGATGTTTTAAGCCTCTCTTGACCATGCTTAATTACATTGCCTCAAATGGGTTGAATTTTAACAAAATATTAGAAGTATAGTTGTTCTATATCAAAAAGAATTCAAAGAAGTGATGAGCTCTAATCACAATAAAAAGAGCATAAAGATTGGTTTCAAATTGTCCCAATTAGAAATACTTTAAGCATGAGTTCGTTGACCCTAGTTAAATTATCTTTTGTACTCTATAATTTGATACTAGAAAAAAGATTGTGACTAATACAAAAAATTTGAGAGAGTATTCTTATAATGATTAGTGACAGAAAATTATTATGTGTGTTCATAACGAACATGTTTTTTTCAAGATATGGAATGATCCGCGTAGGTGTGTTTTTCTTTTTTCTTTTAATTTCTCGATTATTTTTTTGAATAGTAGGTGGAGTTTTTTCCAATATGAAGATTGATCCATTCTCGTTTGGATATAGCATCGGTTCATTCGCATCTTAGGTCAACAAGAGTACCCTATGAGTGTTTTCTCAGTAACACTTTTTGGGTTGTTCTTTACTTTTACTGCATGCATTACTATTAATTCCCCCGAGTATGAAAGTTTCTAAATGTGAGAAGATTGAAGAGTTTTTTTTACTCATGGTAAGAATACACATTTGGTGATAGTAAAAGTATTTTTAGGCATATCAAAAGTAAGTCCTAAATTTAGCATTTTCACTTTTTCCTCGAGGCTTTTTATTACTTCTAAACATGGGAAATTTAAGTTATGGACAGACCAACCCCACTACAAATACACAGCAATAGTAAATTCGATTTCTCCTAAAGGTTGGATGTGTTTTGCTTTGTTTTAAACATAGAATGTCCTAGTTTGAATCAAAGAACAAATAAAAGAAAAAAAATCCCATCAAATGAGAAAGAGAAAAAAAGAAAAAGAAAAATGGCCTAACTTTTGGAACATCCATGTGGATTTTACCATTACAAAGACAGAGGGGAAAAGGGAAAAAAGAGAAACCTACTCTCTCCAAAAAACAATGGACAAATTATATATTTAAAAAATAATAAAAGAAGTGGAAAAGACAGAGACATGCATGTCTTAGGATGAGGCAAAGGAACAGAGAAGGAAATTAGGTTTTGTCTTTTACATTGTCCATATCAAAGTGAGAAATTGGATTCCATGAATTAAAAAAAAATGAAATGAAGAATTGAAGAAGGTGATGAAAGAAAGAAGAAGAAGCATATAAAGTTGGCGAAGAAGAAGATTTTGTTGTGAGGTTGAATTGATATCTTGCCACTCAACTCCATGACATTGAGAATCATTCCAAATAGCTAATGGTTAATTGACTAACTTTACAAATAAGAAAATGTTCCACTTAAATTATTGCCTTATATTCTTCTCTTATTTAAATTCTTTCCTTTCCTTTTCTTCTCCTATAGTACCACACTAGGGTAACTACAAAAATATTTTTAAATATAACAAAATGTCACTGTTTATCAATGATAGATGCTGATAGATAATAAAATTTTACTATATACATATATATTCTAAACTTTAAATTTCATAGATTTGAAAATGATCCATTTTTGGATAAATTTGCTAACTAATTTTAATTTTAATATTTTGAAAAGAAAGTAAATGTATTAAAAAACCTATGAACTTGAACACCAAATTGTACTCAATTAATACACAAGAGGATGGTCATTAAACAAAAATTTCAAAATTCAGAAAATTTAATAAATTTTAAAAAAAAAAACAAAACTTAACCTTCCTATCCTTTTTCTTTGATGTCTCATGTTGTGGGTATATATTTCATAATTCTTCGCACAAATTTAAACTTATTTTAACAATTATCCTAACAAAAATTTATTAGAAAGTAAAAAAATTGCACTCATGAAAATTGAAAGCACAATTTAATTTAATTGAAAATATATGGAAAAAAATTGATACACCACTTGTTTGGGTATATAAAATATATATTTTTTTTTCTTTTGGTGCTAAATCAAAGCCATAAATGAAAAGACTTATTTAATGATGTCATCAGAGTATATATGTTTTAATATAATAACGGTTAAGTAGATTAAAATATTATTATATCCCTTTTCTTCTAAAAAAAAAAAAAAAAAAAGGTATATTATTATGTCCCTAATAACTACAAAATTAAATTCAAAATATTCTTTCCTTAAAAAGACAGACGAACTAGTGAAAAACATATAAGATGTTAGATTAATTAGGGCGACAATTTATGACATCCCTAACTTTTCTCTACTTCTAGTCTTGTTTATGGTCCAATACTTTAAAATATTATTCAAATAGTAATAAAAATTTGAAACTAAGAGAAAAATGAGTAATTCTTTTAATTAAAAAAATTGTTGGACGTATTTTCAAATAAAGTAAAATGTCACTATCTATCAATAACAGTGATAGACAACGATAGACATATATCAATGACTATTTAAATCTATGAATAATAAATAATAGTAGTTTATTACTGTCTATTCGACATTTTACTATATTTGTAAGTAGTTTGATTCATTTTACTATATTTGAAAATCGTCAAAAAAAAATTTCATTCACAATTATATTTTGATTTCTAGTAATTCAAAACGAAAAAGTGTACACATTGTATTTCTTTCACTAGCTCAAATATTCAATTTTATTTAACAAGATAAATTAGGAGAGAAGAGAAAAATTAAGGTCTTATTTGGTAACTATTTTATTTTTTGGGTTTTGGTTTTTCAAAATTAAGCCTATAAATACATTTTTACCTTCAAATTTTTTCATTTATTATCTACTTTTTACTAATAGTTTAAAAAATCAAGCCAAATTTTGAAAACTAAAAAAAAAAATAGCTTTTAGAAATTTGTTTTTGTTTTTGGAATTTGGCTAAGAATTTAACTATTAAACTTAAAAAAAACGCAAATCAATATAAAAAACAAGGAGGAAATATGCTTAATTTTAAAAAACCAAGAACAAAAAATGAACGTCCTGTTTATGTTTAGTAACTATTTTGTTTTTGTGTTTTGGTTTATAAACATTAAGCCTACATACACTACTTCTAACTTCAAATTTCTTTCTATGTTATCTATTTTTTATCAATAGTTTAAAAAACAAAGCCAAATTTTGAAAACTTAAAAAAAAAAAAAAATAGCTTTTAAAGTTTCTTTCTTAAAAAAATTGACTTAAAATTTAGTTATTGTACTTAAGAAAGATGTAAATCATTGTATACAAATGAAAAGGAAATAAATTTAATTTTAAAAATAAAAAATAAAAAACAAAATAATTACCTAATGAGACTAAAATAATTATTAAAAAAAACCTAAATATCTTTGCAATAATTTTGAAGCTTGATTTTTTTGAAAAGGGAAACTCTTACGGTGCAATTCAAAAGTCTTCGAATGAAAAGAAGTCAAAGTTGTTAATTAATGAAGATAAATTTAAAAAATAAAAATTCTTGTTGAATTGCTACGAATTTAAAATTTTTTAAAGTTTTTCATTTTCTTTTGTGTTCAAATGACAAAAGACGCTTTCATTTAAAATGACAAGGGGAAAAAAAAGCTATTCAGTTATTATAATGACTTAGCTGAAGAAAATATTAACCAATACGAATATTAATTTTTTACATTTTAAAGAACAAAATTCAAAACATTCAAACAAAAATATATACGTACCCTTGAATAAATCATAAACTATTATTACTAAATATATACATAACACCAAAATTTAGGAGAAATACATAAATGAACTGAGATGACATTCGAATAAGAGAGATCTAAAAGATATGAAGGTGTGGTTAACAAAGACTTAAAAAGAATTGAAAGTTACTAAATATACTAATAAGTTATACGTTTCTCTTTTGATGGCTCAATTATAGAAACTCCATAGTTAAGTGTCTTTAGCTTGGAACAATAATCCTATATTGGGTGAACTTCTATGTAATTTCCTAATAAACATGTGAGGTGACAACAACACATTCTAAAAGGATATGAGAGAATGTGCGGCCATATCGCAATTTAAGACAAGTAGATAGTATGACCAAGTCTAGTCTCATTTGATTTGAAGGAAATACTTCCAGACATTCTTTTATTGTTTGGCTTTCTATTTGAAATCGGTTACATATATGTAATCATATCAACAGGTGGTGTTATGATTTCCCTAGTGTTTGTGCTATGTGCATTGGTGGAGCTCAGTCTAGAGACCATTTATTCTTTGATTGCATTTTTTGTCGGGCTATTTGGTAGAGCATACTCTTGTGGGGTGGTTGTTCATATAGGATCTCTCATTGGAATATATAGGTTAGTTGGATTTATCATTTTAGTGCGAATAAATATGGTTGTGACGTAAGGTTTGGTATGTTGTTATTTATCATATTTGGCATATGAGTAATTTATGTGTCCATGAAGCTATCGTGCGATTTTTCATGTAGTTAGTCAAGCTATGTGGTCTGAGGTTTTTCTTTGTTATTCTAAGTGGCTTGGAGCTTTTATTCAAAGAGCTCTTTCTCCTTGCGAATTCCTTTCCAAGTTGTATGTATTCTTTTTTTAATTGTTTTGGTGGTGCTTGTTTATATTTTGACTTCAGAGGGTGAGATCTAGATCTTTTTTTGCTTCTAATTAAACTTTTCACCGACTAGGCTTTAGCAACGAATGCATGCGACAATATTTATTTATTTTTTGTAACAAAAAAGTAGATTTAGCAACAAATTATTTTTATCATTGTTGACCAGATTTTGTGTAGTGTGTCTTTTTCTGTTTAAAACAACTATCTTTGCCAAAAAAAAAAAAAAAAAAACAGCATAGTACTTGCCTACAAGCTGCATAATAGTACGTACGAGCTTTTGCTTTTTTCTAATGTCTATTATTTCATTGGTCTGTTTCTATTACATTTTACATAATAAATAAATGCGAAATCTACTATTTTTTTAGAAAAAAAAAAAAATATACCACATAAAAAAGGTACGCAGAGCAATTTTTTTTCCATGGAAAAATTATATCTCTAGTTTCGAGATTGATGTACAAAAATTTATATCAGTTGAACTATATTTATTGTGTATTTAACCTCAAATTTATTTTGATCTCGATTGTATATGTAAGTGTAAAAAACAACTGTGAGAGAATCTTAACCATTTTGGTTGTTTGGTAGAACAATTTATTTTAGGTCTAGTTGTCTAGTTGTACAAATAATAATTGGACCCAAAATAAAAAAAAAAAAAAAATGTAGAACAAAGATAAACATATTAGAGATATGACACAAAATTAGCATTAGATATCATTGATAGTAGGTATCAATGATAGCTATATAGGTAAATGACTAAAAAATCCACACGTAGGCTAGCATTGCACACTTCTTCTTCCAGTTTTCTCGAATTAAAAGTTATCACTGATAGCAACTATTAGTGATAGCCACTAATGGCTTCTATTAGTTGTTATCATAATAGTTGTTATTAGTGATAGCTTTTAATTTGAGAAATATTAATACAACCTTAAAATAGTAACACTTGAAATATCACCTTTCAATTTGCTATCATTTTTCAATGGCTGTCATTGATACACATTAACCAATTATAATCAAACTTGAAATATTAACACCTAAGACTATCAGTAGATATCAATGATAGATTTTTATAAGTAGTACTAGTTGTCAACGTTTGAAAGAAACTATCATCTTTCAAAGATTAACATTTAAAACTATAAATGATTGAAGTCTATCAATAAGAGGTCTATAGGTGACTATCTCTCATATTTACCTAAGTCATATCAACAATATCATTATTATCATTTATTTTATTGATATATACCTAAGTCATACCACTGATGTATGGATATAACTAATAGCTATGACTATCGCAAATAGCTTTTAGCAGTGGCTATCAATGGTAGACTTTCATCAAATTGAATTGACTTTTACACCATTGATATCATCGGTATATGGATATTACCTAAGTTGTATCACTAATTTCATTGATATCATTTATATCGTAGTTATCGATGATAGCTTCCATCATTGATAACATACTATCAGAAATAACTTGTGTCTTTCCTTTTCACCATCAAATAACATGTCATCATTGATAGCTTCTATCACTAATGACATGCTATTAGTGATACCTTCTAAGCATTCCACTTATACTTTAGTTCGAGATTTAATTTTATTAATTAAATTCACTAAGTTGGCTATTAATGATAGACTTCTATAAGTGGATATTAACTGTGAAAAGAATCATCAAAGATTAAGCTATCAATGATAAAAAATATCAATGGCTATTACTGATAGATTTTTATTAGTGACTATCAACTTTGAAAGATTAACACTCTGGCTATTATTAAGAAAGTTCTATCGTGATTATCAATAATAGACTTTTATCACTAATAGACTTCTACCATTGATATTTACCTAAATTTGATATTGCTAATACATGAATGTATGACTGATATTTATCTGAGTTCTATCACTAATGTTACTAATAATTGTTATTATCAAAACATAAATATTAAGGTGCACAAATACACAAATATTTCTATTTGTGTCCTTCATTTTGGGCCATCTATGCCATTTTTTCCAGTTTATTTTTGATAGACATCATACTTTTAAAATCCTATAAAAAGAAAAAATATTGGTCTGTTTGATATCGTTCACATTTATCATTTTTTGAGAAATAAACTTGTTTAATAACTATTCTCAATTTCAAATTTTTAAGAAATGTTTCTAAAACACTAAAAAAAAAGTAGTTCTTTCAAGTCCGTTTTCATTTGTTATTTATATTTAATGTTTCGTTATAATAATCGAATTTGATGATTAACTTGTTGGTATTAAATCACTTATGAATTGGATACTTTCAAGTCTTGGATACGAAACTCAGCCTCATAATTTTTATGAAAAAAAAGAAGAAGCAAAAATCGGATCCAAGAAAGAAAAAAAAAAAAAAAAAAAGAGAAGAAGCAAAAACTGGAGAAGGAAGAAAATTTAAAAAGAAAAAGAAAGGAAAGAAGTAAAAATCGGATAAAGAAAAGAAAATTAAAAAAAAAAAGAAGGAAAGGAAAGGAAAGATTTTTTTTATTTTAAAAAAAGAAATAAAAACCGAATAAAAAAATTAAAAAAATGGAAGAAACAAAAACTAGAGAAAGAAAAGAAAAGAAAAAAGAAAAAGAGAAGAAACAAAAATCGGAGAAGAAGAAAATTAAAAAAAAAAGTGTACAACAAGATAAAGACAAGAGAGGATAAAATTGAAAATTTAAAAAAATGGTCTATATTTACAAATATTTTAGAGAGTAATATATTTTTAGCTTTTAATTTTTTTTAATCCATCTATTATACCTTATTTTACTATCTATTGTAAATATCTGTTATTTTACTAATCCATCCGTAATAACTTTTTAAACTATTATAACTTTTAAAAGTTCATCAACACTACCTTTTAAATTTAGCTTTTTAAAGATTTACCATCCTCTCTAATAGTTTACCCATTTTAAATTTATCATTCCCTATTAATTTTATTCCACATCTATTCTAATGAAATTTAGATGGATTCGATTAATTATTTTTCTAATTATACAAATTTACAAGCAGTTTAAATCATATAAAATTTTTAAGCAATTATATTATAGTAAATTATAAATTAAATATCAGTATAAAAATAATTGAATTTACTTTAGTTAATATGACTAAATCATATCAATTTAGTATTAATTTATCAATCACAGTAACTATTTTTTTTTTTTATTGTAAATTGGAAATAATTGAAAATCCATCATAGAAATTTATTTTAATATTTAGCAACAATAATTTCATTAGTTATGGACATAGTATTAAATTTCCGTTGACATGTCGATATTTCCATCAATATTTCTACATTTTCATGGGTTGAATCGATATTTCCATTATATCGTAAGAAAAATTCACAAAATATAATAATTAAGTAACAAAATTTCACTAATGTAAGTATAATATAAATAATAGACATATTAACTCGTTTAAAAGTCATAATATATTTATTTACGAATTTACAATATATTTATTTATGAATTTAAATTTATTTTTAAAATTTTAAATTTTTAAATTTTTTTTAAAAACTATGTTTTGAAATCAAAATTTTATAGATATTTCCATCGAGATTTCCGTAACATTTTGGTGTTATAGGCATGTAGCATTGGAAGGGTGGAGAGGATAGAGCACAGTGAAAGTGAAAGAGAGATGGAAATGTTGAACAATAGAGAGACAACGGTACGTGCAGGGCAAATGGGCAGGCCCTTCAAAAGTTGCACCACTTTTTACTAATATATTCCTATCATTTTTATATTTCCAAACAAAATAATAAATCAAATTCCATTTTCTTTTATATTTTTAAAATTTTACTAACTTATAAAGTATTCAACTTACAGGTTTATCAATTTTAATAATATTTTGAAGAGGTAAAAGGTTTATTAGACAGAAAATCGAATAATTTAAAAATATATTAAATATAAAATTGAAAATTTAGAGATATATTAAATAATTTTTAAAGTTGAAAAACTTATTAGATATAATAAAATCAAAAAGCTAAATAAAGACCTATTTGGTAAACTATTTGAAAATATAAATTTCAAAACATAGTTGAATTTTCATGTTTTCATATATGTGTATTTTTTATGTAAAAGATTAAAAAATTGGATTCTAATTTAAATAATTTTTTTGAATGTATTTTGTAAAATAACTTTAGATAAAAATACCTTTTTGGTTCTTAGTTTTTTAGTCTAATTTCTATTTAATTTCTAAGTTTCAAGATTTTACATATTTAGTCCTTAAGTTTTGAGTTTAGTTTCAATTTGGTCTCTAGGTTTCAAAAGGCTACAATTTTACCCTTGACATTTGAATTTTGCTTCAATTTAGTCCATATGTTTCAAGATTTACACTCTTAAACTCGATTTTTGAATAAATACTCACTTTTCGTTAATAGAATAAAAATGGTTAAAAGATTTATAATTAATTAAGTGTCACTATTTTTATCATTTTTTAATTTACATTTAAAACTTCTTCATGATTATTTTTAATTAATCAATATAAATTGACGTCAATGGTTGAAAATGAGCAATTAATGAAAAATTGAGGTTAAAAATGCAAAATCTTGAATTCCAGGTATTAAATTGAAACAAAACTCAAAATTTAGGAACTAAATGTATATTATTTTAAAATCTAGAGACCAAATAGAAACTAAAGCTAAAACATATATTAGTTTTGTTTTGTTTTCAATTATATTGTATGTAAGTGTGACTATGTGTCATGTGACTCTTGACTCTCATATTAGTTTTGTTTTAAATTATATATGAAATATGTATTAAAGGTTCTATAAGCAATTAAGCGAAACGAGCAGTAACACAATCTCAAACAATGTACATATTAATTGTTGAATATTGAGAGTTGTCAAATCAAAGCATTCGCTCATATCTTATTTTTAATACCTCTAGGCTAGCTCTATTCCATAAGTATTAAAAAAATAAAATGTGAAATAGTATCTTGAATTTTGACTCACAATCACAGATTAAAAGAAAAACTAAACATGATTGATAAGGAAGTTAATAAATAATTGGCTTTTTTATTATTAAAAATTGCTATTTATAATGACTTGTCGACTTCTACCTAATAGCCAAAAAAAATTTATAACAATTTATAATTTAATAATGCAATTTTTCTTAGAATTTTAATAAATAAATATAATTTCTTTTAAAAGAAGAAAAAGGCAAAACAACAAAAAAATATATAATATATATATATATATATATATATATATATATATATATATGTTCTGACCCGACAAAAACTAACTGGCCGTCGGGTCGGGTCGTTTTTTAGTTCATTCGTTGGTCGGGGCCGGTTTGGATATATTCCAAATCGATCCTGGTCGATTCGGAATCGGTCTGATCGAAAAACCGACTCCGACTGGCCGATGATCACTCCTACCTAAAGGTATTATTCTCTATATTTTATATAAGTTATAAAACTAGTTCTATTTACCTATTAAAATTTAATATAAATTACTATTAATTAATTTGTGATATGTCTTATATCACAAAATTTTTTAAAAATATTATTTCACACAATATCATATAATCTACTATGTATTCCCTATTATATTTTCTTAATATAACTTTGATCAAATTTAAAATTTAAAAATTTGGACATATTGAAAAGATAAAAATGTGCACTAATCTAACAACATTTTCTTAAAAAAAAAGAAGAAAAGAAAAAACAGTTACACATATTTATCAACTCATTCAATAATATATATATAGACACACACACAAAAGATTGTCAGTCAATAAATTCTTAAAAATTGGAGAGTAAAATTCTATCATTATAGGACCTGGTTCGTTTTTTATATAATAGAATGGTCAATGATTAGATGTAACGTAAATTACATTTAATTTTATATTTTTAACGTGATTTCATGGGTTTTTGGTTACACACTAAAAATAAAATAAAATAATTCAAATTTTTAAATAAAAGATTTTAACATAGGGCACATTATTTTTTATGGAGTAGAATTATTAATGGGTCACACATTACAATATTGCTGGATCTGGTTGGTGTTTCAAGGGCCAAAATTGACCCCCCACACCCACTAAACACATACATATAAAGAATCCCATGCCATCTCCCTTCTCTTTACAACTCCTTGGACTTCACTTTCACCATATTTCTATCCCTCGTCATCATATATTATGCTCCATGTTCATTCTTTCCTCGCTAAATATCTATATATAACGTCGTTTCATCATAACTTGTCTCTTTTTATCAAATAAATGTTTGTTTCGATCGCAGACATTGTTTTATGAGTTTAGTCATTAAATATATGTGATTTAAATATTCAGGATAATTAATCTTTGTGTTTGGATATATATGATGATTAATGTTTAAATGTTGAATATTTCGATTTGATTTACTAATTTTATATATAAAAATTAAAATTAAATAATTACTAAATTAAATGTAAGTAAACAAGTAATGCATATGTATTGTTACATTAGTTAATTATTTTAATCATTTAAAATAGAAATTATTGAATGTTTTTATATTAGACATAATTTAATTACTAATAAATAAATAGATATAAATTAATAGAATATTAATAATTTGGATAACAAACAAATTTTTTGGTAAATATATTCAGTTTGAAAATTAAAATTTATTCTAAATAACATATTTATATTTAATAATTAATTAAAATTAGTAAAAATGTTTAATTTATATTAATTTATTAAATTATTAATAAATTATGTTATATTTTTACGATTCATTTCATTGAATTCTTAGATGTATGGAGAGTATTAGAAACTCATGTCAGATAGAAATTAAATTTTCAAAGATAATTATAAATTGAATTTTTAAAAGTAAAATATTGTGAAAGTAACAAAGATATTAAATATGCATCTGAAATCTACAAAGTAAAACAAATTTGTTCTAATGATTTATTTGATAATATTTCGTATTATTTTTTTTTTCGTGAACAAATGTTTGTTAACTATTGTTGTTTTATATGTTTCTCATTCTTCACAAACGTTTCTTCATTATGTTCATCTTATGTTCACCGTTTTTTTTCCGGACATATATATAATTATTATTTGATCATTTTTCACTTATAAACTGCACAATTAGTATATAAGAATAAATGTAACCAAAAAAATTTATATTTTATTTTAAAAATTTATTTCAATTTTAATTTAAAAATTGATATCACAAAAACCAACAACAGTTAGTAAATATATATATATATATAAATAAAGTGGAATAATAAGCTCTAAAAAATAATGAAATCTAGGGAGTTATGAATTCTTGGGTCCATAATGTAAAGCGTTATAAAATTAATATTTTTAGTAGTGAACCCACAAACTTCTTGGGAGCAAACAAAAAAGAATCACAAAATAAGAAAAATGATAAATGAAAACGTTATTAAATTTTTTTTTTTTTTTTTTTTTTTTACCATTAGTGATGGACCATTACATTACAAATTGACTTGAATTCTTGCCCAAATATTACGCCACCCGAAATTTGAAGGATTTCAAATCTTAAGTTAATTCTAGATTGATCTATTCATCTTTAGGACACGTAAGCCACATTTAATAGCTATATATATATAGTTCGACTAGCATCAAGTACGTACGATCAACATCGAGATAAGAAGATTCAATCCCACCCTCTATATTATAAAAAAAAAAAAACAAAAAACAAAAACAAAAACAAAAACCACATTTAGCATCTTTTACTCTTTTTTCTTCTATTGAGTTTTGATATGGTAATTTGTACAATTTTTTTTCGCTAAATTAGGTTTAGATTGACATTTTTTTAACAATTATTCATCTCAATAACGAAACCGCATTACTTATCTATTATACTATTAATTCTAGATTATCATTTTTTTTTAAAAAAAGTAGAGGGACTAACGCAAATGTTCTTAAAATACAACATTTTAAAAGAAACAAAATGATATCTTTAGACATTTTAGTTTGATAAATTAAAAACTACAATTTTAGTCATTAAATTTTCAAACTTTGGTTTCATTTACATTTTGAACTTTTAATTTTGTGTTTTGTGTTCAATAGATCTATGGACTTCAAAAAGTTCCTTAAAAATATTTTAAACTTGCAATTTTGTTTCTTTTTAATTTATGAACATGAATTTTGATGTCTAATAGGTCCTTAACCTATTCAATGTTTTAATTTATTAGAGACAAAATTTAGGATTTTGTTAGATACAAAATTTAATTTTATGTTGAATAGATGGAATGATTTAGAAATATGTTGAGTATATTGGAGATCTATTATATACAAAATTAAAATTTCAAAACTAATATTAGACCCTTTTAAAGTTTATAAACCCTATTAAAAATAAGATTAGAAGTTAGTTATACCAATTAAACACAATCCTAAAAGATAAGATTTCGTTGGGTACCTATTTGGTTTTTTGTTTTTGTTTTTGAAAATTAAGCCTATTTCATCCATATTTCTTACAATGATTTTACTTCTTTCTTAAATACAATGGTTGAATTCTTAGTTAAATTCCAAAAACAAAAACAACATTTTGAAAGCTACTTTTTTTAATTTTCAAATTTTGATTTGGTTTTTTAAATCATTGGTGAAAAGTAGATAAGAAAGGAAGAAATTTAGAGGTAGAAATAGTATTCATAAGCTTAATTTTCAAAAACAAAAACAAAAAACAAAATGGTCATCAAATAAGACCTAAAAAATTGGCAATTGAGGGTCAATTTGTTATCATTACCATTTCAGTTTTTCTCTTATTTTCTTTTTATCTATTTATTACTTGTCTGTTTAAAGAAGCGAGAGATATAAATAAATAAATAAATAAATAAATAAATAAATAAATAAATATATATATATATAAACTATTTTGTTTTCCAGATTTTGTTTTCCAAATTTGTTTCATAACTGTTTTTAGTTTTCAGAATTTGAAAAAAAAATGATAAATTATTATTATTATTATTTGTGTGTTTCATAGTTCATACGAAATTAATAGTAATATATTTTTCTGAATATGTACATGCCAAAACCTACTCTCGAGTTGTTTGAACGCTGAATATCATTGCTTATTGATCATAATATAAATGTTCAAAGGCGGTGTTCAAACAAAGAAACATGAGTAAACTTACTTACAAATATAGTAAAATATATATTAGACTGCGATAGACTTCTATCATGATAGAAGTTTGTTACAGTCTATATCCCAGTAATAAAAATATATCATGATATATCTCTAATACACAGTTATATTTTGCTATATTTAAAATATTTTCAACAATTTTATCATTTAAAATAATTACCTAATATTTCACTAATTAAATAATGAACAAATATAAAAACAAATATTTAAAGAACCACAGATGAAAAAAAAAAAAAAACTATGATAATCTCTATTTAGCAATAGTGAAATTTAAAAAAGGGTGAAATCAAAGTAACAAGTGATATTTTTCCATTTACTAAGAATTATACATTTTCCTACAAAAATAATATGCAAAAACTCAAAATAATTTGTATTCAATTCCATATCTGTCACTCAAGAAAAAGATAAATAACCATGAATAGAACGTGTATGGATTGACCTTCGAAGTGTTTAGATAAAATAGATAAATATTTTTAAGTAAAAAAAAAAAAGATTATAGATACTTAGAAAGTCAATCTAAATAGGGCCTAACATTATAATATTATATATTTGTATTATCTTATACTTAGTGGTAATTAATGAATGATTTTAATTTTTTTAAGAAGTATATGAGTTGAGAAATTTCATGACGTGGTCATAATGAAAGCATATTTAATATGAAGATAAATAAATGACAAACTAAAAAATGTCACATGTCTCATTTTTTGTTATCTAATCATAATGATAGACTCATAAAATTTAATAGTGATTAAGTTTGGACCACAATCAATAAATCTAGCTAGTGACCCAATTAGGCATAAAATTGTAAATTGGATCAGACCAAGTAATAAAGTAAAGTCCAACCAAATTCAAGCCCATGTTGAAAATTTGTGTCAAATACAAGATTGGACTAAAACGGTGGGTTTAACCCACCGTTTTACTTACGATTTTCTCTCCTCGTTTCACACTCCATTTTCAGGCATTTTAATTACATTTCCCCCTTTCTCTCTCTCTCTTCCCGTTACACATTTTCATTACTCACCTCTCTCTCTTCTCATCTTCTCTCTTCTTTCACCGTTCGGTTTGTTATCTTCATCTCGTTTCTTCGTTCTCCCTCTGCCTCAAATGGATTGTATCCTCTAAGCTTCATTACATATTCGAATTTTTTTGCTCAACGATGCATTTCTCTTCTTTTCTTTCTTTGTATGTCTATTTTTTTAGATCAGTTAGATACGAACGATTTCCTAGTAGATCTAACGATATTTCGGTAGATCTAACAATTGTTTTTGGTAGATATAACTATTTTTTTTTAGTATATATGAACAATTTTATAGTAGAGCTAGTTTTTTTCCTGTTTAGATCTAATTTTTTTTTTCGAATATTTAGTTTCTCGCTGAAGATTTGTATGTTGTTGTCTTGATTTCTTCATGTTTTATTCATCCTTGCATGTTTGATTTTCCAATTTTTGTTAGCTCTATACTTTGTCTGATTCTAGACTATTTTGATTTAGCTCTCGTTCCATTTTGGGCATCTTTTTTTGGGCTTGCATGTTTGCTGACTAATTACGGGTTTACTCTCATTAAATTTTCTTGGTCTCTTACAATACTTGTTTTCACTACCTCAAAAGTTATATATATATATATATATATATATATATATATATATATATATATCCATTTATATTGTATTTACATCATCTTCGTTCTTCCTTTCCCTATTGATATTTGTTCTGTTTCCTGACCGTCTTCTATACTTTTTTCTTCCAGATTTTCTCTTTCCGCTTCAATAATAAACCATGTATCCTTCCCTTGTCTTTTTTCTTATGCTTTTCCATCAAAATTGGATGGCGAGTGAATTCTTAGTAGGAGATACTGACCATGTTATTGGAGTTTGGTGGAGGGTCAATCCACCCCAACAACAGGTATGTTTTCTATCATTTTTTCTTTGAAAGCCGATGATGATTTGTTCCAAAAATCTGCAGTCTCATATTTGAGTATGATTTCTGATTTAATTTTATTTCATTTCGATATTTAGATTAGAAAAAGGAATGCATACCTTTTTTTCCTTATATTTTTTGGACTGCTTTGTAATTTCTTCCTCCATATATATTCAATCTGTTTTGTGTTCTACATTTGATGAATGATTTTTTTTTCTTTATTCCATTGAAATTGTTTTAAGTATTCAACTAAATTCAATTTTTCCTACATTTAAGTTTAACTTTAAATTTACAAGTGTTAAATCTGTTTATTTTCTTAAGTTGGATTTGTTCCAATGAAATAACTATATCAAATCATCAGGCTTTTTAATCTTTATTATTATGTCCATTCATGTGTGAGATATTATGTTGTATTTACGTCTATTTTTAGCTCAACAACCTAATTAATATTTAATTAACCATTACTTAATTTATTTATTTCTGAGTTGACTCTCTTTATTAGGGGTGTATTGTACTTAATGTTTGAACTGATTGAGGTTAATTGCACTTAAGTGTACCTAACTTTCCTCACCAACTGTCCTTATTGTATTCTCTACTTATACATGAATCCCTCATCATATTTTTTTAGACTTCTCCACAACCTCTGGTAAACTGTGTTGATATGTCCCTACTCTAACCTTTTTATTTCAATTTTTTCTTAAACTGTTTTACATTCTCATATGTGTTGTTTGGCTGTTGCAATATATTTTGTTTCCTTCTTCCACATCTAACTTCAACTTATTCCATCCATATAAGGTATGCTTCATTCTTTCCTTATAATCAAAGTAAGATCTGTCGCTAACATTTTTATGTTTTTGTTAGACCCTGAACCAATTTTTCTGCACCCAAATTGTGGACTGTCTCGACCTTCATTCACTCCGAACATAATCAAAGGTGTGATCTATTATATTTTATTTCTACTTCAATCATATTCATATACCCTATGGTCTAGCTATACTTCTTTGTCTTCTGTGTAGGGCCCAAACTAATCAAACATACTTTTCGTAACTAGTTTGAGGTTCGTAAGTTTTACGTTCAGAATGATCTTCATTATAGTCTATTATTTGTTGAACTTGTTGGGGACTGTTTAATTGTAATGTATTATGGTTTTGTATTTTTCACTTATATGTTGAACTTGTTAGGGACATTTAGTTGTGGACTTTGATTTGTCGTAAATATTTTGAGGTTTGTTTTAATTTTCATTTTCTAAATTTCAATTTAGAATTCTATTTATAATTTTAATTTGGTGCATTCCATATTCATTTTATTTTATCTGATAATATTTTGTGAAATTAAAAAGTGTATAGAATTAAAAAATATTTTTATTTATATAAAGAATAGTTGTAAATATATAAAATTAATCTTCATTAAAATATCTATAAATACAAAAAAAAAAAAAAATTGAATGAGTGGAGAACAATTCAGAAGGAAAATTACGTGTAATATTTTCTAACATGGCATAAATTCCATGACAAAAAAGTATAAGCATAAGAATAAGCATAGTAACGGAAGTTAGTACTTCTTCAACATAAAAAACATAGGAATAAAATGAAAAATGTCTTAGAATTGCTTTTTAACAAGTCTTGAAATTGCTTTTAACAAGAATCAAAATTTCAAATTTTCGACCATTAATTTCTAATATGAGAAGAAATTTGCTTTTAAAAATGAAATTTTATTATTTACTACTTATTTTTTATTTTTTGGGTATGAGATAACAAGAGTCTTCCTAGAATTAATTTTGGATACTTTGGTGTTTTCGTATATATTTTTTCCACTCTATAACTTTTTCCAAAGTTTTTACCCTTAAATTTTGACTAAAACCACATTGTCTAAATTGTTTTATAATATGAAGGTATTGTCTTGTTATATATATATATATATAACATTCTTAGGTGATATTTATCATATTAATTACACAAAGTTGTTCTAGGTAATGTTATTAAGTAAGCCCCAAAACTACTATTACATACCAACTTTAAATTATGCTAAAATTGTAGGCCGATGTGTTCTCAACTATTATAATAAATTTGAGATAAATCCAAAGATCTCAACTATTATAATACCTATGTAGACTTGTTTCACTACTGTGTAGATACACTTATAATTTATCAACTAGAATATCTAATTGCACGATTTAGTTTTTTATAGGTAGTAAAGGGCTACGTGAGAACCCTTATACCATAACCATTAGAACTTTTGCATCCTAACTCCCCAAAAAACAACTCACTTCAACGCTGATCACTGGTATTGACTACCCCTGTTTTGAAAATATATGTAGATGGGAAAACAAAATTTCTATGTTTTCATTGGTCGTAACCCAGGGATCTACTTATTCTGGCACGAATGTCATAAACAAGTCAGTGAGTACAAGGAGGCATTATACAAGTCGTATGAAACATTCGATGAGCAGAGCACGTGTATCGGTCTTACAGTACAACGCACGTTGGATAAGTTAATAACTAGGGTGTAGGACAATGTAGTACAACTATTCCAACTATGATCTGCTTCATTTTTTTGGATGATCTTAGTGTATACTTGACTCAGGATAGTAGAATATGAGTGATGTACTTGGTTGTCACGACTTGTCATTGTATAACTAAACCCAAGTTCACTAATTCTAAGCATAATTCATCATTTCAAGATCTACATACTTCCCCCTTACCCTAGTAAGATGAAGATGAAAGAATCGATTAAGTTTTTTGGGCGGGAACGAGAATCAAACCCAAATCCCAAAAATTACAAAATTGTGAATTTTCTAGAAACATACCCTAGGATTTTCTTCATCCGAAACATTTTCTTTGACTGAGGTAAAGTTTTTTCTTTAATTTTTCTCAATATATGTATTTGTTTATAAAAATGAGGATCAAGTTCGAAAATGTATAGTTTATGGATCCATGATTAAATGTATAATCTTCATATATACATCATTTTGTTTGCATTTGGGCTAAACTAAATGTGTAGTTTATGGATCCATGATTTATTTTTGGATATATGTTGAACTTAGAAATTAGATTTTGTTGGGCTATTTTTTTGGATGATTATGTTGGCCTATTTGTTAGGCTATTTTTTTTATGATTAATTTGTTGGATGATTATGTACTTGTTGGGTTGAACTTAAAAATATATGTATATGTTTATAAAAATGAAGATTGCTTTATATATATATTATTTTGTTTGCATTTGGGTTGAATTAAATGTATGATTCATGGATATACTATTTTGTTTTTATTTGGGCTGATTTAAATGTAGAGTTTATGGATCTTAGATTTGGGCTGATTTAAATGTATGGTTTATGGATCTTAGATTTGGGTTGATTTAAATATATAATATTTAAATTTTATATGTTGAACTTAGAAATTGGATTTTGTTGGGTTGACATATTAACATTTTTTTTTTGTCAACTATAACAGCTGAAAAAAATCATAATAAATATGTTGATGCGTCTTGAAGATTTAGTTATTCTTGAACCTGGAAATGATGGAGACAGTGATATTGATGTTGAAGTTGATGAATTATTTGGAAACGATAGTAGTGGGGAACATGATCTTGCGGATATGTTCACCCAAATATATTGGGAAATTACAAATTCAACATGTGAACTAGGGTCTACTTTGGAGGAAAGGACTATATGTGTAGATAATTGTAGTTTAATACAGAAAGAAATGTTGTTTAATACTAAAGAAGATTTACAACTTGCTGTAAAAAATATTCTGTGACAAAACACTATGAGATTATTGTAGTAGAATCAAATCAAGATCTTTGGTATGTCAGATGTAAATCATGGAAGGATGGTTGTGATTGTAGGTTACGGGCATGTCGGCGTAAAACTCATGTGATGTTTGAAATCAACAAACTTCAAGGGGAACACTCATGTTTGTTTTTAGAATTGACACAGGATTATTAAAAGCTTGATTCAAATTTTATGGGTATCGAAATCCAAAATTTGGTTAGAGCTGATCCTGGAGTACCTGTGGCCTTACTCCAACAAGCAATTAAAAAACAATATGGTTATAATGTTAATTATAGACGGGTATGGCAAGCCAAGAGAAAAGCGTTGATTGTTGTGTTTGGTGATTGAGAGAAATCATATTCAGAGCTTCCTTATTGGTAAGAGATTTTAAATCATAGATTTTCCATATATATGATATGAATATTGTTTAATATTCATTTATTTTCATTATACAGAATAATTTTATACGAGATGCATAACAATATTCAGTGCAACACAACTTACCAAAGTTGGGTTCAATGTACCAGCAAACATTGGTCAACATAGAAAGTATTATTCAACAAACAAGACGACTCAATGTTGCTGACACCGGTTAAAGACGTATTCGTTGTAGATGACAACGACAGCAGGGTGAACCTAATTTAGAGGGACACGAAGACAACCCCCATGTGGGGTAAGGGCCAGAGGGGTCGTCTTTAAATTTCATGTAAACTTCTGTTTTCAAATTAAAGAACTAATTGTAAGTTTTCTTTAATATCATGACATCTTTTTTTTTTTTAATATGAGGCAGAATAATTATGTTTTCATTGTAGATTAAATACATAATTAAGTTTAATAATGAAGAAATTTGTGGACCCGGTCTTAAAGTCTTAATATTGTTGTACATCTCCAAATAAAAAAATAATTAGTCAATCTATTTGTTTTTTAAAAAAAATCTTTGACTGGGTCCACGATTATGGCAATCTGATGGGGTAAAACCTATAGGGTGTAAGTGGATCTACAAGAGAAAACGAGGTGTAGATGGAAAGGTGCAGATCTTTAAGGCTAGATTTGTGGCAAAAGGATATACCCAGGTTGAAGGAGTGGACTATGAGAAATCTTTCTCACTTGTTGTCATGTTGAAGTCTATCAGGATACTCCTGTCCATAGCCACATTTTATGATTATGAGATATGGCAAATGAACGTCAAAACTACCTTTTTGAATGGTAATCTTGAGGAGACCATTTACATGTCTCAACCAAAGGAGTTCATTATTCCAGATCAAGAGCAAAGAGTTTGCAAGCTTAATAGGTCCATTTATGGGTTGAAACATGTGTCTAGATTGCGGAACATTAGATTTGACAGTGTGATCAAATCGTTTCGCTTTGATCAAAATGTTAATGAGGCTCATGTTTACAAGAAGATCATCAATAGCTCAGTAGCTTTCCTGGTACTGTATGTGGATGATATCCCACTCATTGGGAATGATGTAGGTTTTCTGACTCACATTACGAAGTGGCTAGCCATCCAATTCTAAATGAAGGATTTGGGCGCAGCATGTTCTAGGGATCCAGATCATTCAGGATCATAAGAACAAGAGGTTGGCCTTGTCTTTGGCATTGTACATTGATCAAATGTTGATCAGGTATAGGATGCAAAATTCCATTACTCTTTTAGCATGGAACTATTTTGTCTAAGGAGCAATGCCCTAAGACACCTCAAGAGATTGAGGAGATAAGATGGATTATCTATGCTTCAGCTGTTGGAAGCTTAATGTATGCAATGCTATGTACTAGACCTGACATTTTCTATGCAATAGGGATTGCCAGTCGTTATCAGTCCAATCCAGGATTAGATCACTGGACGACGGTTAAAACGATCCTCAAGTATCTTCAGAGAACGAAGGACTACATGCTCGTGTATGAAGATAAGGATCTGATCCTTATAGGATACATAGGCTCTGGCTTTTAGACTGATAGAGATTCTCGAAAATCGACATCAGGGTCAGTATTCACTCTGAATAGAGGGGCTGTAGTTTGGCAAAACAAGCAAGGATGCATCATAGACTCCACTATGGAAGCCGAATACGTAGCCACTTGTGAAGCTTCTAAAGAGGCTGTTTGGCTTAGGAAGTTCCTTACGAATTTGGAAGTTGTTTGAAATATGTCTTTGCCGATCACTCTTTATTGTGATAACAATGGAGGTGTGAAAAATTCAAAGTAACCTTGGAGTCATTGTAGAGGCAAGTATATCAAATGGAAATATCATTTGATCAAAGAGATTGGGCATCTCGGTGATGTGATTGTTACGAAGATTGTGTCGGAGCACAACGTTGCTGATCCGTTTACAAAGGTCCTCACGGTGAAAGTGTTTGAGGGTCATCTGGAGAGTCTGGGTCTACGGGACATGCGACACCTTATCTAGGGCAAGTGGACATGATACTGGGGTATAGAGTATTCCATTCCCTGCTATATAGAGTAGGCCTTAGTTAATTGTATATTGTACTTGTTTTTCATGTGTTATACATTAGTCTCTCGAGGCATTAGGACAAGTGGGAGATTGTTGGGATTGGTGTCCTAATTCTCCCATAGTCTCGTACTTTGTAAATTTTGTACACATTGTTATTAATAAATTAAGAGTTATTTTATTTGCATTTACTCATATCCAATAAACAAAGGTCTGTGGTTATTTTATATAAACTTAAGCATGTATATGAGATATACAAGTGGATCATGCCTTAAGTAATAACCTAAAAAGTCTGTAGTATAAGGATAAAGGAGGGATACCTTATCCTGGTGACACTACGGATACGACCCGCTTTGTAGAGGTTTACAAGTGTTGTGAACTACTACAGATGGTCTGATCCTGACCATTCATGTGGAGACATGCGAGTGGGAGTGTCCTATACAAAGAGTTTGTACAAGACCGAACCACGAGATGATTCGTCTCTTTATATAACGCTGTTGATAATTGAGACTTACATCTCACTAAAATGACCATAGGTGACATGACCTTAATCTTGAGTGTTTTGGGAACTTCTGCTTATGAGGGCGGTGCTTTGATTAGTATGGGTGAGAATGATCAAATTGGCAACTCAAAAAAACCCTACCTTTTTGTGGATTTGTCTGATTGGGGAGCTGAGAACTCAGTGATAGAAGATGAAATCCACTCCTTCCCCGAAGCAGGAGTAAGTAGATAGATTGCTCCTTTAAGGGTTGATTCCGGGTTTTGAACGTAGTGGCCAGATCCTCTCTTTGGAAGAGAGGACCCAATCATAGTAGAACTATGACTTATTGTTCATTAGAGGAATATGTGGTACATAAGGAGTTAGATGTAACTACAGGGGCAAAACGATTAATTAGCCCAACTGTACTTACGAAAGATCTGTGGAAGTTTATCGTGCTGTTGATTTGTTGATATGGACATAGAAATATATCTGTAGTGAGAAGAGTGCAACTGTCATTCTTTAGTGGAGTGCCCGACAGTTAACGGATGGTGGATCCCGTGACTAAAGAGTTTAGTCAGTTATTTGCATACTGTTGAAGCTTCAAGCTATAGGTCTATAAGGTCCCCTTGGTAGCTCAATGGGTTCAAGTTGAGAATCAAATTTTGGGGTTAGATTGAAATATTCAAATTAACTAGAGAAATTTCAATTATATGAGATATAATTGGTGTGATGTATGAGATACATCAAGTGGAGGAATTAATGTAAATATGATTTACATTAAGTACCATAAAATAGAAAAAGAACTATGGTTTGTATGTTTCACGAGATGAAATATTAAAACTGTAGGTTATAAATATAATATGGTAAGTTGGTTATCATATTTATTTATAATATATTAATTATATGATAATTAATTTTTTTTCTCTAGTAACTTATTGAGTGGGAGGTTATTGGTTGTTTTATGGTAACCGTGAGATAAAAGAAAAATTATTTTCCTAAATTTTGAAGCTACTTCATTCGGAAAGAACTCACGGAGAAAAGCTATCAAGTGAAAGAGTTTCACTAAGCGATAGCTGTGCAGAGACTAAACGATCGCCTACCTTTGACTATACGATAGTCATTCAGCTGATCGTAGCTAAATGATCGAGTGGCTAAGTCTATATGATAGGCTGCCATTTACTAAACGATTAAGCAGATCGTCTATACAATAGATAGTGTCTTATCTCCGACTTGCTCGATCATCTACTCGATCGTAGACCTCCAGTCTCTTCCTCAAGCCAAGATCAAACAGATCCCACAACTCCTGGATTCTAACACCGAGAATACCAAGGTAACCATTATGATGGTGTCCTCACTCAGTTCATGGATTGAGTTAGACTCAATTTGATTGAGGAGCTATTGGCCGTTCATTGTGTTCGTGTTCGTTGGCTTTACCGATTGTTGCGTTCGAGTGTGCTGTTCTTGGACGCTTGTAGATTGATCGAGGGATTTGTGAAGAATGGTTCTTCAAAGGTATGCATCATCTATCCCTCCTATCATCATATAACATGCTGTAATTTTTGAATTGAAGTATTTAAGTTGACGGTTTATGTAATACCTCCTAAGTGGGAATGAGATCGGAACCTGAGTTGAATTAACCGAGGTCCCATTAGCATGTAATGTCACTAGGTAAATTAAATAGTTTATATACACCTAGAACTTTAGTCTAAAGATTTGATTATAAGAATTATAATAGGCATAGACTTGGATAAATTCATTAGTCGAAATTTAGCTAAGTATAACAAAATCCTAAAATAATTAAAACATTTTAGTGGGAGAAAGATGGTATATAAGATATATCATTTTTATGCTCTCACATCCCTAAGTGTTCATACCATGAGATCCATACTCGGCTTCGTGTCGCACTAGGCGCAACCTCCCTTCGGAAAGTGTTTGCATGGGTAAATATCAAGGTGAATAGGGGAAATGTTTAGAGTAAGTGGGAGAATGTCATGTGTCAACGTATCTTAGGACCTCCTTCATTAGGTTGCACCGTGAGATTTTTATGATCTGCCTGCATGTCGTCCTAGAGCGACCATTCATTTGGAGAGCCTGATCATAGGTTTCAAAACAACACAAACTCCATAAATCGATAGAATTTCTTAGGTTAATTTTCAATAGTTACTTTTCCTAACGGTAGCCTATTAGAATTAGTAACTAGCTGAGATAATCTCAATTCTGGGGAGGGATAGCTAATCACCCTTCGGTGGTTGTTGTCCTAAGCCTTCGAAGTGTCGTTACAAAATGAAATCAATAGTTTATATAGGTTCTATGATTTAGGGTTCTATGATTGTCTGGTTTTGCTAAACGGATTGGATGTTTTGTGTGATGGGTTAAGGCAAAGATAACTAAAACAGTCATTTGTTAGTTTGTTTTTCAGCATGTCTTCCTCAATTATCTCTTTACTTATAAAGAGAAATTAAACAGCGAAAATTACGTGACGTGGAAATTGAACTTGAATACGATTCTTGTTATCGACGATCTACAGTTTGTCTTAACTGAGGAATGTTCTAAGGTCCCTGCTCGAAATGAACGCCTAAATGTTAGGGATGCATATGATCGTTGGACAAAGGCCAATGAAAAGGCTCGAGTCTATATCTTGACGAGTATATCTGATGTACTCAACAAGAAGCATGAGACCATGCTCATTGCTTGTGAGATAATGAAGTCCCTCGAGGGTATGTTTGGGCTAAAGAAACTCTATGAGGAGAGAACTTTGAGCGGAAGCAAGATCGTCCCAAATCCATTTTTCATTGAATGTAAGTTTTACAGTAAATCAAGAACAAGATATGCATTTACATAAATTATAGCATGCAGTAATAAAGGAAAACTTAAGGTTTAGAGACCCTTACCTTTGAAGACTATTCTTCAAGAATCCCTCGAACAAGTCACGAACGGATCTCCTTCTTCAAAAGGGACACCATCAAACAGAGCCTCCTATATTCTCCTTAGGGATTGAGAATTGTAGGAGGTGTGGGCTTTGCCTTAGGGTTTTGGAAGAGGGAAGGAGATGGAGAGGAGGAGAGGAAGGAGAAGAACTTTTATTCTCTTTTCATTTTTTCCAGAGAGAACTATTCTCTCATGTTTTATGGAGGAAGATGAATTAGCACCATCCCTCTCTCTGACCCCTTTCATCACGTATTTGGCTAAGAGAAATTAGGGGAAGGGAGTTGTAACTCCCTTCCTTTAATTAATATTAATTTAATAAAATTAAATTAATAATAATTATACATATAATAACAACCTTATTATATGTATATAAACTATATGTTATATCCCATACAACACATAATATATAGTTACATATTGTATTCAATGCAATATAACCTATAGATGTATTTTCTCTCAACCATACATGATATTTAATATAAATTACATTTATAGTAAACTCACTTATATGAATCTCATTCATATAATTGATATTTGGATCATATCCAAATATTTAATTCCTCTCAACTTATTTATAGTATTTAATATAAATCATATTTATATTAAATTTAATTACATGAATCTCATTCATATAATTAGTATTTGAATCATATTTAAATTCCTCTCATATTACCTTATATTATAATGTATCAAATACATTATATTAATTATATCACATATATAATTAGTTTAATTAATTATATCATATATAATTAATTCCGTCAATTAATTTGAACAATGCAAATTAATCCAAAAATAATTCTCAATTAAAACCCTATTGAGCTACAGAGAGGACCTTATGGACCAATAGATTGAAGCTCCAACGGTACTTGGATAATTAATTAAACTCTTTAATTAAATTACCCAACATCTGTTAACTGTCGGTCATTTCACTAAAGACCAATAGCTGCACTCTTCGCACTATAGATAAATTTATGTACCCATTGGATATAACCAATCAACAGTGCGATGACCTTTCACAAATTGCTCGTAAGTACAACTAGGTCAAATTTACCATTTTGCCCTTGTAGTTACATCTAACTCCTTAAGTATCATCGATCCCTCCAATGAACAATAAGTCATAGTCAACCTATGATCAAGTCCCTCTCGGGCAAAGAGAGGGTGTGGTCACTATGTTCAAGCCCCAGAATCAGCCCTTAAGGGAGCAATTTATCTACTTGCCTCTGTATTGGGGAAGGAGTGAATTTCGTCTCGTGTAGCTGTGTTCCTAGCTCCCCAGTCAGACAAATCCCCAAAATGGTAGGCTTATTGAGTTGGCAATCTGACCACTCTCACCCATACAAATCAAAGGACCGCCTTCATGAGCAGGAGTTCACAACTCACACAGGATTCAGGTCATGTCACCTATGGTCATCCTAGTGAAATGTAAGTCTCTATTATTAACGGCATTGTATAAAGAGACTAATCATTTCATGGTTCGGTCTTATACAAACTCTTTATATAGGATATCCTCGCTCACATGTCTCTACATGAATGATCAGGATCAGATCATTTGTAGCACTTTACAACACTTGTAACCTCTACAAAGTGGCCCATATCCATCGTGTCACCAGGATAAGGTACCTAGCCTTATCCATCTACTAAAGACCGTTTAGGTTATTATTTAAACAAGATCCAATTGTATGTCTCTATATACTTATTTAAATTACATAAAATAACCTAGGATCTGAAGGAACTCTTATCAAAGAGACCTATGAGCGGTAGCGAGATTGTTCCAAACCCCATTATGATAGAACATACACATTTACAATCAAACAACAAAAGTTATGCAAAACTCAAAAACAACATGCCACAAAAGGGAAATCTAAGGTTCAAGAGAACTTATCCTTGAAGAACTATTCTTCTCGTTCCCTCGAACTTACTGCACAATCATTCCCCAACACGAATGTCATGCCTCAGCTATCTCTTTGAACAAGCACGAACAACACTCGTCCCTCAAACACAAACAATACACCATCAGAAGGCTACCTCGGTATTCTTAGTGTGAGAATACAGGAGCTGTGGGCTCTGTAGAATTTGGTAGAGGCTAGGAGGAATTTTTTAGATCGTACAGACGATCGAGTAAGTGGGAGATAATTTAAGTCTATCGTATAGACAGTGTACTCGATCGTTTAGAAAACAAGTTACTATCGTATAGAAAACTATTACACGATCGTATATGCTCTCAAGCTATCATATAGCTCTTTCTTTTGATCGCACAATTCTTAATCGCTTAATGATTGCCTTGTGTAAAAATGAAAATGATTTTCATTTTATCTACCAGTTACCATAACTGATCATAACTTCCCACTAAGTTGGTTATGGGAGAAAAAACTGTAACCAGTTATCCTATAATTGATTTAATTACAAATATAATCAATATATTCATAACCTATAGTTGGAATATCACATCTCATGCAATATATAAACCATAATTCTTTCTCCCTTATAGTATTTAATAATAATTCCTCCAATCAATGTATCTAATACATTAAGTCAATTATATCTCATATAATTAATGCAATTTAATTATATCATATATAATCAAATTTTCTCTTGTTAATTTGAATACTTCAAACTAACCCAAAAACTGATTCTCAACATGAATCCATTGAGCTACCAAGGAGACCTTATGAACTTGTAGCTTGAAGCTCCAACTGTACGTGAATAACTAATTAAACTCTTTAATAATGATATCCACCATCCGTTAACTGTCGAGCATTCCACTAAAGACCGACAACTGAACTCTTCGCACTACAAATATATTTTTTTGTGTCCATTGGATATAACCAATCAACAGTACGATGACCTTTAACAAACCGCTCGTAAGTACAGTCATACCAATTTACTGTTTTGCCCCTGTAATTACATCTTACTCCTTAAGTACCACTAATCCCTCTAATGAACAATACATCATAGTCCTACTATGAGTAAATCCTTCTCGGGCCAAGAGAAGGTGTGGCACCACATTGTTCAAGTCCCAGAATCAGCCGTTACGAGAGCAATTTATCTAATTACCCCTAAATCGGGGAAGGAGTGAATTCCGTCTTGTGTAGCTGAGTTCCTAACTCCCTAATCAGACGAATCCCCAAAGTGGTAGTTTGAATCGACGATCTGGCCACTCGCACCCATATAAATCAAAGGACCGCCCTCATAGTCAGGAGTTTCTAACTTACTCAGGATTAAGGTCATGTTTCCTATGGTCATCCTAGTGAAATGAAAGTCTCTGTCATGAATGGCGTTATGTAACGAGACTAAACATTTCGTGGTTCGGTCTTACACAAACTATTTTGTATATAGCATCCCCGCTTGCATGTCTAATACATGAATGATCAGGATCAGACCATTTGTAGTACTTTAAAACACTTGTAACATCTACAAAGTGGGTTACACTCGTAATGTCAATAGGATAAGGTTTCCCTCCTTTTTCCATCTACTACAGACCATTTAGGTTATCACTTAAAGCACGATCCACTTGTATGACATCACATACATGCTTAAGTTACAAAAATAACCAGGGATCTTAGTTTATTGGTTTGTGGTTAATGCAACTAAAATATCTCATATTACAAAGACAATAGTGAAGAAAATATCTCATATTATTACATCACAAATGTTTATTCATATACATGTTTACAAACTACTGGACCCTATGAAATTTAGGGCATCAACCCCAACAGGATTTTAGTTTATTGGATTGAGTATATGCTTATAAAATAATACTTAGTTTATTAACAACAATATGTTTATACAAAGTTTACAAACTATGAGATTACAAGGAGATTTAGGAGACCAATCCCAACATGGGTAACCGTCCATTCGTATTTGGCCCGAGGCCCTCAAATACGTTTATAATGCACGTATGAAGGAAGACCAATAAGTTAGAGAACATGTTCTCAACATGATGGTCCAGTTCAACGTGGCTGAAATGAACGAGGCGGTCATTGATGAGCAAAGTAAGGTTTCTTTTATTCTTGAATCTCTTTTGAAGAGATTTCTTCAATTTCGCAGCAATGAGGTTATGAATAAAATCTAGTTAACCATAACGACTCTCCTGAATGAGTTGCAGACCTACTAGTTTCTTATGAAAGTAAGGGACCAGTAGAAGGACAGGAAAATGTTGCCCATTCTAGAAAGTTCCATAAGGGTTCATCCTTAGGAACTGAGTTGGTACTCTTATCTTCTAGTCTTAAGAAGGTACAAAAGAAGAAAGGAGGAAAGGGGAAAGCTCCCTCTGCTGGGAAAGGTAAAGGAAGGGCCGAGGCAACCGAAAAGGGAAGTGCTTCCATTGTAATATGGAAGGTCACTCGAAGCAGAGTTTCCCAAATTACCTTGTTGAGAAAAAGAAGGAAAATGAAGGTAAATGTGATTTACTTGTTTTAGAAACATGTTTAGTGGAAAATGACGACAATGCCTGGATACTTGATTCATAAGCCATTGATCATGTTTGTTATTCTTTACAGGGAACTAGTTCCTTCCAGCAGCTTATTGAGGGTGAAATACCGCTCAAGATTGGAACTGGAGAAGCCATTTCAGCTCATGCAGTGGGAGCTACGAAGTTGTTTTTTCGAAATACATTTCTTTGCTTAGAAAGACTATATATATTTCCTAAAATGAAAAGGAATGTAGTATCTATTTCTTGCTTAATTGAACATATATATTCAGTATTATTTATAAGTAATGAAGCGTTCATTAAAAAAAATGGGGTACATATTTTTTCGGCTAAATTAGAAAACAACTTGTATGTGTTAAGACCAACCGAAATAAAAGCACTTTTAAATTAATAGATGTTTAAGACTGCTAATACTCAAACTAAAAGGTAAATAAATTCTCAAAGTAACAATAATACTTATCTTTGGCACTTAAGATTAGGTCACATTAATCTCGATAGGATCGGGAGATTGGTAAAGAATGGACTTCTAAGTGAGTTAAAAGATGATTTATTACCTCCATGTAAATCTTTCCTTGAGGGTAAAATGACTAAAAGACCTTTTAGTGGAAAAGGTTATAAAGTCAGAAAGCCCTTAGATCTTATACATTCGGATCTTTGTGGTCTAATGAATGTAAAAGTTCGAGGAGGGTATGAATACTTCATCTCTTTTATAGATGATTATTCGAGGTATGGTTACTTATACCCAATGGAACATAAGTCTAAAGCCTTTGAAAAGTTCAAGGAGTATAAGACAAGTTGAATATCTATTAGGTAAAACTATTAAAACACTTTGATCTGATCGAGAAATATATGGATTTAAGATTTCAAGACTATATAATAGAACATGGAATCCAATCTCAACTCTTAGCACCTGGTACACCTCAGCAAAACAGTGTATCAGAAAGGAGAAATAGAACCTTATTAGACATGGTTCGTTTTGTGATGAGCTATGCTCAATTTCCTAGCTCGTTTTGGGGTTATGCAGTAAAGATTGCAGTTCATATCTTGAACAATGTTCCATCAGAGAGTGTTTCTGAAACGCCTTTCGATTATGGAGGGGGCATCAACCTAGTCTTCACTACTTCAGGATCTGGGTTGTCTAGCACATGTGCTAGTGACAAATTGTAAGAAATTGGAACCTCATTCAAGATTATGCCAATTTGTTTGTTACCTTAAGAAAACGAGAGGTGGTCTATTCTTCGATCCACAAGAAAACCAAGTGTTTCTATCAACAAACGCTACATTCTTGGAAGAATACCACATGAGAGATCATAAACCACGAAGAAAATTAGTATTAAATGAAGCTACTGAAGAATCAACAGGAGTTGTTGATGATGATGATAGTCCTTCATTAAGAGTTAATGAAGGGACTAACACTTCAAATCAATCTCGTCCTTTTCAACTGTTGAGAGTGCCTCGACGCAATGGGACGTTTGTAGCACAATCTGATGTAACGCAATGAAATTAAGATATACTGTAATTGATGTTCTATGCTCGAAATGATGCGATACTACCACTAGATATGCGTTAATGATGGGTGTTCACATAGTATACCATGCGTTGTCACAAGTTTCCTTACAATAGAACCAAGTATAATTCCATCGCAAGTTTCTCGGTGTGATCCAAGGTCGAACATAGGGACTGGTTTAGGTTATTGTGGTATGTTCATGATATATGCAACCAAGTTTTCAATCTTTAAAAATGTGATTGTACAAGTATATAAATTGTGATAAAATAAAGTAAAGCGGTAAAGATGTGATAATAAAATGAAATAAAATAAACCTAAGCTAGATGATACAAGATACGAGCTTCATGCACAAGATGCTGGGGTCAAGGCTGGCTGTGAAAGGTGTGCAAAGACATGGAATGCAGCGACAAGACTTATGAATAGGATAGAAAGAGAAAGACAAATAATATAAACAACGCAAGTTCTCAATTGCGGTGAAGCTACAAATGCTGTTCCGCTCTTCTCATGGCGTACACCTTTCAGTGATTGGCCGCGCTCCCACATGTCTGTGGTGAAACAGAGACTAACGTAATGAATGAAAGGTTGCTTCCATGTTTGGAAGTACTACTCGATTTAGTTAACGTATTCTTCTGACCTTCTCTTGATAGATCAGAATTGCATCTTCACTTCTTCTCTCACAGGTTAAGATGTCGTCTAGCATGCCTTAGCTAAACGCATTTTATATCTTTAACACAGATTAAGTACTTAGTTAATTCATATTGCTTATCAGGGAATTAAGAAGACATCACGAAGAAAGTGATTGATGGGTGAACGTAAATAGACTGAAGATGGTAAATGAAAGCTATCGAAACATTTAATACGTCTATTAAGCATTTGATACATGGTGTATGAATGAAAAAATAAAGGAAACATGAAATACAACGATGAAAGAGATAGAACACATACAAGCAAATGCCAATTCGAGGCATTGATTTGATGGAGATCTGCTTGCCGGATAGGATGGATTTGATGGTAGGAAGAGCTTCCCTCTCAGGCTTGCTCTACCGGTAGCAGGGATCTTTGCACAGAGCTTTCAATCAGGTGTTTGGCAGGTTAGATCTGAGATACCTCTCGGCCTCATCTCGTCTTCTTCCCGTATTTCTTCACTTAAGCACTCAGCTCAGCCTTTTCTCTCAACAGTTTTACAGCATTTACCCCATATCCCGTATCATACTTTTTCTCTGAAATCAATGGGGTATTTATAGGTGCAGGTCTTTGGCTCCGGCCTTGTGGTCCCCACTTTATTTTCATGATAATTCCGAAGATGGAGGGATATTATTCCTTCTGTTATGAAATCAGACCGTCAATTCTGCACAACTATTACTTGTACACGTGTCTCAATCCTCCGCTTTTGCGTTGCTCAGCTGCATCTTTCGATCGTGGATTCGCATGCGGTGTTGTTTTTATTACCGCATGCGGTTGAAACATAGCTTTGGATCGACTATCGCATTGCGCTGCCATTCCGGTAATCGTCTCTTCATTGTTGATTGACGGACGCAATGTGACATAGATGCTTTGATCAGTTTCTCGTGAGCCGTGAGCGCAAGCGGTGACTTGGTCTCTTGCAAAATAGAGTAAAATCCAGCTTGTCTTCCATCTTTATGGTGTTAGTGGGTGTAATTGCAAACATTTATAATTATTGTAATACTAGGCTAATTTTCATACAATCGGCGCATATTTACTAACTTTTGGCCGCAATATCTAGATAAGGTGGCATAAATAACTTGTATTTCTACAAGTTATCACTTGACCACTACTTGGGTTTAACTGAAACTCAGGTCATCATACCAGATGATGGTGTTGAGGATCCATTGTCTTATAGGCAGGCACTAAATAATGTAGACAAGGACCAATGGGTCAAAGACATAGACCTTGAAATGAAGTCAATGTACTTCAATTAAGTATGGGATCTTGTAGATCCAACTAAAGGGATTAAACTCAGAGGGTGTAAATGCTTCTACAAGATAAAGAGAGATGTAGTTGGGAAGGTACAGACCTTCAAAGCTAAAGGGAAAGGGTTGATTACGAGGAAAGTTTTTTTCCCTGTTGCTATACTTTAGTCTATAAGAATTCTCTTATCCATGATCACATATTATGACTATGAGATATGGTAAATGGATGTCAAGACGGCCTTTCTGAATGGCAATCTTAAAGAGAATATCTTTATGTCTCAGCCCGAGGGGTTCATAGCCCAGGGTTAGGAGAAAAATTTTTGCAAACTGAATCAATATATTTATGGGTTGAAACATGCATTCAGATCTTGGAATATTAGGTTTGATATTGCGATAAAATCTTTTGGTTTTTACCAAAACATTGATGAGCCTTGTGTGTACAATAAAATCATCAACAAAGTAGCTTTCTTAGTACTTTATGTGGATGATATCCTACTCATTGGAAATGATGGATGTAGAATACCTTACTGATGTTAAAAAGTGGCTAGTAGCCTAATTTCAAATGAAATATTTGGGATAGGCACAATATGTTCTTAGGATTTAAATTATTAGGGATCGTAAGAACAAGAAGCTAACTATGTCTCAAGCAACTTATATCGACAAGATGTTGATTCGATATTCGATGTAGAGCTTAAGAAGGGTTCATTGCCTTTTAGGCATGGAGTTCACTTGTCTAAAGAACAGTGTCCTAAGACATCTCAAGAAGTTGAGGACATGAGATGTATTTCTTATGCCTCAGTTATGGGCAACTTAAGATATGTTAAGCTCTGCACTAGGCCTGACATTTGTTATGCAGTGGGAATAGTTAATAGGCACCAGTTCAATCCAGAGTTAGACCACTGGACTACGGTTAAGAATATCCTCAAGGATTTGATCCTTACGGGATACACAGACTCTGATTTCCAAACTAACAAGGATTCTAGGAAGTCCATGTCAGTATCTATGTTGACCCTGAATGGGGGAGCTATAGTATGGCGTAGCATCAAGCAAGGATGCATTATAGACTAAACCATGGAGGCTAGGTATATAGCTGCTTGTGAAGCAGCAAAGAAGACTGTTTGGCTAAGGTAAGTCCTTAAGTAATTTGGAAGTTGTTCCAAACATAAAATTTCCGATCACTTTATACTGTGACAATAGTGGGGCTATGGCCAACTCGAAAGAACCTCATAGCCACAAACAAGGAAAGCACAATGAAAGGAAGTATCATCTGATAGTGGAGATTGCGCAACAAGGAGATGTGATCGTCACAAAGATTGCTTTGGAGCACAACATTGCTGATCCATTTACGAAGGCTCTCTCAGCTAAAGTGTTTGAGAGTCATCTAGAGAATCAGGTGTTTATGATCGAATCGATGTTGTTAATTCGACTCTAACCAAAACAAAAATAGTTATAAATCATCAAAACATATATCTTATACTAACAAGTAGCATAAGCAGCAAACATGGGGTCGATCAACAGGGCAGGCTTGTTTAATCTTGTCTTAAGCTAAATTCAACTATGAAAGTGATAAAAACGGGGGTTTTTGTTAAAGCAAGAAACATAATTCAAAATCAAAGATAAAAGATAATTGCAAACAAGTGTTGTTCAATCTTATTTCTAGTTCAAGTTAGACATTCAATGCAATCTCTATCATCGATTTCTACGAATTAAGCATACAAACAAATTATGCACATAACTACTCGCTCGAATCGATTAGGCTAATCTCTACAAAGGCATATAGCTAATAAAAATCTAATTAAGAAAGTGTTTTAAATATTGATTAAAGTTGGAAAGGCCTAACTCTAATTAACCTATATGCCTTTAGTTCTATTGGGTTCGATAGCGTCCATATAGAATAGAAAATATATGCAATAATTTCAAGAATTCAATTGTGTCGATTAATCTTCAAGATAGCCATATTCAATAAACTGAATTTGTCTTTAAATCTAGCAATGTATGTATTCTAAGAATAGCCATCAAATACAAAATTAACCATTGCCACTTGGTAGACCTTAGCTAGACATTCTTATACATGAATACATTCAAGCAACATATCCAATCAAGATAGTAGAAAAACTAATAATCTTGGCTTCACATGCTTACAAGACAAAAATCCCTAAACCTGCTTTTAGAACTTAAAACAGATTCAAGAATCTATAATTTCAGAATGCAAATTATAAAGAAAAGCAGAAAACTCAAGAAGATTGCAAAAATTCTTAAAACTAGAAACAAGATTAAAGA
The DNA here is from genome assembly GCF_009727055.1 of Benincasa hispida. Classification (NCBI taxonomy): domain Eukaryota; kingdom Viridiplantae; phylum Streptophyta; class Magnoliopsida; order Cucurbitales; family Cucurbitaceae; genus Benincasa; species Benincasa hispida. The sequence goes on along the minus strand of NW_024064858.1, from coordinate 1,110,036 downwards.
AATTACTTCACAAATCCATGGACAAATCTATGAAGAAATTCATTAAATGTTTACAATCAAAGAAAGAAAATGAAAATCTCACTAATTAGAGACAAAATTACCAAGGAGATGAACTGGTGAAGAGAGAAACTCTGGACTCCATTAAGATTTTTCCTCTTCTTCTGCCTAAAATGAAAGAATATGTTTTATAGTCGCAAATGTAGTGTCACAACACTAAGACTAGCATTGCAATGCTAAATCATAAAAAGGCCAAGAAGCATTGGGCGAGGGTGTTGACTTTGTGTAGATGCTGGGTTACACAAGGCGGGCGCGAACCATTCTATTAACCTCCAGAGCGTTGCGACACTACAGGGAGCGTTGTAATGCTGCCCTGTTTTGCAGCAAATGGGTGCATTCTATCTTCAAGCATTGCTCAACGCTTCTAGGAGGGTCATGATACTGGGTCTGATGGAATTTCGGTAATTATTTTGATTCTCTTCAATTTTGTTGACTTGGTTATTCTTGATCCTTTTTAGCCCATTTTTCTTGAAATGACTCCTAATCGCTCCTAGGACTATTTTACCTACAAAATGAACATTGAAAGCAAACAAATAAAACAATTTTGAGGCAATTAACGTAGAAAATATATCTCTCTTAAAGACCTATCACTAGATGTACGAGATATGTACATTGTGTAATATAGGGAAAGTGGGAGATGTGTAATGGGTATGAGATGCCCTAATTTATTGTATTTTACTTTTTATTTGTAACATCCCCATTGTTCCATGTAATGTACATCCCACTAACTAGGGTTTTAATTCAAGTGGGTGTTTGTTGGGTTTAATGCCCTAGAACTCGTAGATAGTGAATGTAATTAAATGATCATCATTAATAAATATTCATTAATGTTTTTTTTTTTATCAATAAGTGTTATTGATGTTTTATTTAATTTCATCTTATTACACCTAAAATCCAATAAACTAACATCCTTGGCTATCTTATGAGTCTTGAACTGTATATAGAGACATATCCCAAGATATAACCTAAAGGGTCTATGTATAGGGATAAAGTTGGGTACCTTATCCTGGTAACACTATAGATATGGCCCACTTTCTATTTGATACAAACGCAGTGATCCAACATGTTTGTGTAGGAGATACGCGAGTGGGAGTATCCTGTGCAATGAGTATGTACAAGACCAGACTACGAAATAGTAATCACTAGATGTAACTCCATTGACTAGTTAGATTTCTATTTCAATAGGATGACCAGGCAACGTAGTCTTATTCCTGAGTATACTATGAACTCTTGTGCATGAAGGATTGTCCTTTGATTTGTATGAGTGAGAGTGCCCAGTTCGCCAATTCAATATGCCTACCATTTTGAGGATAAGACCAAGTGGTAGCTGGGAACATAATCATACAAGATGGATTTCACTCATTCCCAACTTCAGGGTAAGTAGATGAGTGTTCCCTTAAGTGGCGTCTCTGGGACTTGAATAACGGGCCCTACCCTCTCATTGGCCCGAGAGGGTTTCTGTTTAATGATTGGACCATAAACAAGTTGTTCATTAGAGGAGTATTGGTACTTGAGGATGTAGAGGTAACCCAGAGGTAAAATGATAATTTCACCGAGCTGGTGTTACGAACATTCGTGATGGTTTAACTTGCTATTATTTGTAGTGAAAAGAGTGCAACTGTGGATCTTTAGTGAAGTGTACCCACAGTTAACGAATATTGATTAATTTGGTTAATGAGTTTAGCCAATTAATTTCACATCGTTGGAGCTTTTGATCTTCAGGTCCATTAGGTCCCCTTCCTAGTTTGTAAAGGGTATTGAGGTAATTTTTCACTAAATTGAATTTGAAATGTTCAAATTCGTAATTGGATTTTTTTAATGTATGTTGATACATTCTAATATAAAGTTTAATTTTAGAATTTATTATTAATTTTTGATATGATTCAAAATTAATAAATGAGAGAACGAAATATTTGAAAGGAATTCAAATATTAATTTAATATGAATAAGATTCATATCGAAAATTATAGATTAAAAATAATGTGTATTGGATACGTATTAAAACTATAGGTTAAACTAGAGAATTTTTTTTTAATATGATTCAAATGGGAAATTAAATTAAATATGTGATATTTAATTGGATGATTAAATCATAACTATAGGTTATGTGAGAGGAAATCAATTAAATATGATTTAAATGATCATTTAATTTTATTAGATTTTAGTAGATTTTATTTAATTTAAATTAAACAAATTAACTCCCCACTTTAGGGAAGTTACAAGAAAATGTGAGATGAAACCCATATTTTTCTCTCATTTTCTCACCATCCCCCCTCTAAAAAAAGGGCTTTGTTTTGCAGAGGGAGGAGAAGGGTCTTAAGGTCTCAAGGTTTCTTCTTCATGAAAAAAAAAAAAAAATCGTTTTGTGATATTTCTAAATCTTTAAAGAAAGAATCCCACAATTTTCCACAACCTCAATTCCCTGCAAGAATAGGGATGTTTCCAAGTGGTGGTGCCCAATTCCAATTCAACAGAGAAATTCTACAGAATTATCAAAATATTTGCAAGGTAGGGTTTCTTCCCCTTTCTAATTAATCTTTTTGTGAATTGCATGCTCAATTGATATTATTTTTTATTCCATTGCAATTTTTTTTTTTTTGTTTTTAAATGCTAATTTGAAAAAAACGAAATAGTTCTGTGTTTTGGCTTCCGCTGTGCCTTAGGGATTTCATCCCTTCAACTTCCATATACCAATGTAGAGTCATCCTAATGCGAAGGGATTGTGGGACAAACCATTCCCTTATTATGATGAACTATTAAGTGTATTTGAGAAGGACAGGGAAACTAGGTAGTCCTGTAAGCCCCCAGTGGTGATGTCGTCAAATTTGTTCCAGGAAATGGAGGACGAGATTCGGCTAAGATTACAAGAATACCTTACCCCAAATAACGAACAAACCCAACCGCCTGAGGATGCAATGGAAGAAGATCAAGTAGATATGTCCACGGAGAGACTAGGTGTACCAGATATTTACATCGATAGAGCAAGGGTATAAGTAGAGCCATCCAAAGGGATTAAGAGGAAATGACTGACATTCCAAAATGAAATGATCGATATCATGCGATCAATTGCTGATATGCAGTCAGCACATTTGGGTAAACTCGTTGCGGGGCAAACCGAGAAATATGAGATGGAATTTGGACGTCCGAATGAGGTTGTTCAGGCAATAATTGGTATTGAAGGGCTAACTGAGGATGATAGATGCGACCTAATTGATTTTGAAGGAACCAGTGAAGGTCTTTGAGTGAAAACAGGATTGGTCCCGAATCTCAATTTTTACAGAATTAAGAATTATATAGAATCCACCAGAACATTATACAATTAAAATAAAATTACATCATCTTATTTAGAATCGAATTCACATAATTAATATTTGAATTATATTCAAAATTTATTAAATACATTATAGTAATTACATCATATATAATTAAATTAAATTAATTATATCGCATATAATTATTTCCCTCAAATAATTTGAAAAATTCAAATTAATCTAAAATTGATTCTCATTTAATCCCTGTTGAGCTATAGAGGGGACCTCATGGACCTGTAGGTCGAAGCTCCAATGGTACTTGAATAATTAATTAAACTTCTTTAATTAAATTACTCAACATCCATTATCTGCCAAACACTCTACTAAAGACAGAAAGTTGCACTCTTCGCACTACAGATATATTTTTATGTCCATTGGATATAATAAATCAATAGTGCAATGACCCTTCACAAATTGCTCGTAAGTACAGCTAGGCCAAAATTACTGTTTTGTTCCTATAGTTACATCTAACTCATTACATGCCACAGATCCCTCTAATGAACAATAAATTATAGTCCAACTATGACTAAACCCCTCTTGGGCAAGGAGAGGGTGTGGCACCACATTGTTCAAGCCTCAGAATCAGCCTTTAAGGGAGCAATTTATCTACTTTCCCCAACCTTAGAGAATAAGTGAATTCTGTCTTATGGAGCTATGTTCCCAGCTCCCCAATCAAACGACTCTCCAAAATGGTATGCTTGTTGAGTCGGAGATCTAGCCACTCTCACCCATACAAATCAAAGGACCGCCCTCATAGGCAGGAGTTCACAAATTACTTAGGATTCAGATCATGTCACTTATGGTCATCCATGTGAAATGGAAGTCTCTATTATAAACGATGTTATATAATGGCACTAGTCATTTCGTGGTTTGGTCTTATACAAACTCCTTTGTATAGAATACTTTCATGCATATGTCTCCATGTGAATGATTAGGATCAAATCGTTTGTAGCACTTGGCAACAATTGTAACATTTACAAAGCAGGTTGTATTTGTAGTGTCACTAGGATAAGGTATTCAATCTTATCCATCTACTACAGACCATTTAGGTTATCACTTGAACGTGATCCACCTGTATGTCTCTACATACATTTTTAAGCTACAGATGATAACCTTGGATGTTAGTTTATTGGTTTGTGGGTTTAATGCTACTAAATGTCAAATGAAACATCTCATATATTATTAAATAAAAAAAATGTTTGTACCATACAATTACAAACTACAGAACCCCACGAGATTTAGGGCATCAACCCCAACAATCTCCCACTTGTCTTAATGCTATTGGAGTGTACAATATATAAGTCATACTAATATATAAGTACACAAATCAATAAACTAAGGCATAAAACATGCCTAGTATAAAATCTCCCACTTTCCCTAAGTTAAATGTTGCTTGTCCTGTCGACCCATACTTTGCAGGTGACCCTCAAACCCCTTAGCTGTGAGGGCCTTTGTAAATGGACCAACAACGTTATGCTCCAAAGCTATCTAAGTGATGATCACGTCTCTTCGATGCACAATCTCTCAAATGATATGAAACTTTTGCTGTATGTGCTTTCCGCGTTTGTGACTCCGAGGCTCTTGGGAATTAGCTACAACACCACTATTATCACAATAAAGGGTGATCGTCTTTGACATGTCTTAAAACATTTCTATATCAATCAAGAATTTCCTGAGCCACACAGCTTCCTTAGCTGCTTCACAAGCTGCTATGTACTTAGCCTTCATGGTGGAGTCAACAATGCATCCCTGCTTGGTGCTCCTCCAGACTACTACTCCTCCGTTAAGAGTAAACACTAATGCTGATGTGGATTTCGTAGAATCCTTATTAGATTGGAAATAAAAGTTCATGTATCCTATAAGGATCAAATCCTTAGAACCATACACAAGCATGTGGTCCCTCGTTCTTCGTAAATACTTAAGGATGTTTTTAATGGTGGTCCAGTGATCATATCCTGGATTAGATTGATATCTACTGACTATCCCCACCATATTGAAGATGTCAGGCCTAGTACATAACAATGCATACATCAGATTGCCAACAACCGATGCGTAGGGGATCTGTCTCATTTCCTCAACTTCTTAAGGTGTCTTAGAACAATGTTCCGTAGACAATATATCTCCATGCCTGAAAGGTGTAAATCTCTCTTGGAGTTATGCATTAAAAACTTGACAAGCATCTTGTTATATACGATGCCTGAGATAGAGTTAGTGTTTATTTCTTTAGATTTCTAAAGATCTGAATGTCCACAAAAAACTGCGTCTCTCCTAAATATTTCTTTTGGAATTGGGTCGCTAGCCAAATCTTAATTTTAGTCAGTAGACTACATCATTCCCAATGAGTATGATATCATTTACATACAACACTAGAAAAGCTACTGAATCATTGATGATCCTCTTGTATACACAAGGCTCATCAACATTCTTATTAAAGCCATAAAATTTGATCGCAGTATCAAATCTTATATTCCATGATCATGAAGCTTGCTTCAATCCATAGATGGATCGATTAAGCCTACAAACCTTTGCTCTTGACCTTGAGTTATGAATCCCTCAGGTTGCTCCATATAAATGGTCTTCTCGAGATTGCCATTCAAAAAGGCAGTCTTGACATCCATTTGCCAGATCTCATAGCCATAATATGAGGCAACCGATAGACTTCAACATGAAAATAGGTGAGAAAATCTCCTCATAGTCGGTTGTCTCAACTTAGGTATAACCCTTTGCCACAAGTATAGCCTTTAAGGTTTTCACCTTCCTTTCAGCACCCCATTTTCTCTTGTAGATTCATCTGCAACCTATAGGTTTTACCCCCATCAAATTGATCTACAAGATCCCAAATTGAATTTAAATACATAGACTCCATTTTGAGATCCATAGATTTGATCCACTCATCTTTGTCAACATCCTCCATTGCCTTCTTTTAAGACAATGGATCCTCAACATATCTGTCAGCTACCATAGCTAGGATTTTTGATAAACCCATATAACGGATAGGGAGTTCGCAACCCTCCCACTATGTTGAGGTTCCCTAAACACTTGAGGTAGATTTGACGTACTAGATGATCCAACTTCAAGGCTCTTGTTGAGGTGTTGGGTTCTTTAATAAACCTTGTTGAAGGTTTAACAGTTTCCTTGGAAAGTTCATTCAACACAATCTTATTGCAGGCTTATGCTCCCTAACGTGGTCCTCCTCTAGAAATATATCATTTTTCAATATAAACACTTTATTTTCTTTAGGATCGTGAAAGCAACCACCTTTTTTTCCTGTAGGGTAACCCAAAAATAGACACAATTTTCAATGAGTTTGAGGATTTTCCTCAAGCACATGTGCTGGGCAATCTTAGATCCTGAAATGGGGTAAACTACCTTTACGACCATTCCATAATTCCAAAGGTGTTCTGGTAACACTCTTAGATGGAACATAGTTTAAAATATATGTTGCAGTCTGTACTGCATAACCCCAAAATGAGTTTGGTAGGGATGCATAACTCATCATAGACCGAACTATATCCAACAAGGTTCAATTTCTCATTTTTGGTACACCATTCTGCTGAGTTGTACCAGGTGTTAAGAGTTGGGATATAATTCCATGTTCTATCAAATAGTTCTAGAATGTAAGATCCATAAACTTTTCATCTCGATCACATCGAAATGTTTTAATCGTTTTATTTAATGCAATTTTACTTTAGCCTTAAACTCTTTGAACTTTTCAAAGGCTTCAGACTTCTGTTGCATTAAATAAACATGCCCATATCTAAAATAGTCATCAGGAAACGTGATGAAATATTCAAACCCTCTTTTTTTTTTAACATTCATCGGACCGCAGAGGTTTGAATGTACTTGCTCTAAGGGTTCTTTGGCCCTATGACCTTTTCCAATAAAACATCTTTTAGTCATTTTGCCTTCAAGACATGACTCACACACAAGTAAAGAGTTTTCTTCTAACTCACTTAAAAGTCCATTCTTAACCAATCTCTCAATCCTATTGAGATTGATGTGTCCTAACCTTAGGTGTAAAAGATGGGTATTTTCTTTTGGAGAAATTTTACATGTTTTATTTTGAGTTACCGTAGTTTTAGGCCTTTCCGTGTTAAGGATGGCTTTAGTTACTAACAGTCTTAGCACATACAAATTATCTTCAAGATTAGCACAACAAATCAATACTCCATTCTTGTAAATAAACACTTTATTTACTTAAAAATTAAGAGAATAATGTTGTTAAAGAAGACATTTACAAAAATCAGGTTCTTTTTCAAACCTAGAACCACATATACATTATCTAATAAAATATAATATTTCTATAAGTAGAGTCCAATTCTTCCCACTACCATAGCTGAGACAACGTGTCGAGTTCCAACATGCATCATAATATCCTCAACTTTCAGTTGCCATCAGGAACTAATTTCCTAAAATGAAGAACAAATATGGTTAGTAGTGCCTAAATCAATTATCTAGGCAGAATTATCATTCTCCACTAAACAGGATTCCAATACACGTCATATTTACCTTGCTTGGCCTTCTTCTTTCCTGCCAAGTATTTGGGATAGTTTATCTTCCAATGTTTCACTTGCTTGCAATGCAAACAGATTTCCTTTGCAGCCTTGGCCTTCTTGCTCTTCTGTGTAGCAGCTAGTGGGTTAACTTTCCCCTTTCCACCTTTCTTCTTCTTCTTCCACTTTTTAGTGCCAGACAAAGAAGACACATACAAGATGATCCTTTATAGAACTTCTTTGAGGACGAGATAACATTTGCCTCTTCCTTTTGTTCCTTGCTTATCATCAAGGATAGAAAAGTCTGAAGCTCATTGAGCAAGATGGTTAGGTTTTAGTCGATCCTGTTCATAATAACAGTGTTATGGAACTGTAGGAAACTTTCACGTAAAGATTCCAAAATGAAGCTAACCTGACTGGATTCATCAATGACAGACTCATTCATCTCTGCCACGTTAAAGTGGACCATCATGTTGAAAACGTGTTCTCTAACAGATGCCCCTTCTTGTATACGGGCATTGAAGATGTGTTTTAGAGTGTCATGCCTGAGTTGTGCAGATGGTTGCCCGAACATCCCTGCAAGAACTCCATGATCTGACGGGCAGTAATCATGGGCTCATGCTTGATGGCTAAGACTTCTGAAAGGCTTGCCAAAATATATGCTCGGGCCTTTCATTTGCTAGTGTCCATCACCCGTATGCTTAACGAACGTTTCAAGCAGTATTTGGAGTAGGAATAGGAGGACAATTCTCCATAAGGACAAAATGGAGGTCATCGATGATTAAAATCGTGTTGATTGTGTTTTTCATGTTGTATAATTTTTGCCCATAAATTTTTCATCGGCGAGAAAAATTAAGTGTCGCGGAAGTCGTAATTAATCAATTGCTGAAACCATACAAATTATTTATATTAGTAATCTATACATTGGCCGAATTTGAAAAACCAATCAAATTTAGTAAAATAGTCTAATGCACCCTAAGTGACATCTATTTTACAATGATGTTTCAATGAGACAGGATAAAAGCCATTGTAGGGTGATCAGGTGCCCCTTCACTGAAATGAGACTATCTCAACCAATAAATAGAACAACTCCATATTACTGTAACTATCAATCACCATTGCTCAGTCGAAAAATTGTTAAACTTGCTTAACATTTCTTGTAAGTGTAACCCCTCATGTTAGATTCTAGAGTTCCGCCCCAATGAGCCAACCATAGGAAAAAACTAAAATAATCCTATCAATTTATGGAGTTTGAGGTAAAGAATCATGCAAATGTCATACGTAGGGGGACACAAGCAAAGGTGCTTCGAGGTTAAGTATAGATCTCACGATGTAATCTTTTAGGGAGAAACGTGAAAAGGTAAAATGAGGTACCATATACCTCATTTTCCTCCCACTGAGTGTTATACCTAGGTTTATTTAAATTAAGAAAATCCGGCTACTGATTTTGTTTAATTTGCCCAAAAGTAACACTTACTTTGGATAGTTAAACAACATTGATTAATGTTTATTAAAAACTTTAATAAACTTTAATCAACCATTGCATGCTTGTAGCAAATCTATCTAATTTACTTTTCCAGGTAAGTTTCCAAGTAGGAGTGTTACGTTTCTGTCAACTTAAATACCCAAGCCTAGACAGAACTAACCTTAGACAAAAGGTCCCTTGTAGATACATTTGTTACAAATTTACTCTTTTAACTAAGGATCAATTTAATCCTATTAAACTGATTAAAAGATTAAACTTAATTTCTATTCTTATTAGAAAAGTGATCTTAGGTCTACGTGAATCATATTTTAAAACTATTTTAAAAAATGATTTTAACCTAAGGTTTGCATGCAACTCTGAATTATTGATTTTAATTTCTAATTTCATTTAATTATAACCTTTATAAAATAAATGAAATAAATTTAAAACATACAATTGCATTTATTGACATACTTAGTAAATTATAACAATTATAAATTACCTACGGTAGTGTCATGCTTCAAGCAATTTCATTTCATTGCTAACTATATATAACATTTATATAATAAGGTGATGAAATAATTAATAACATTCATCCATACATACATTCAACTATATATTATAACACTTATAATATAAATGTGGCATGGATATGTTATTAATGCACGCAAACATATACTATAACACTTATACTATATGATGCTTGAGCATGCCATAAAAATTAAATCATGCAACTATATATATTATAACATTTATAAATAAATGATGCATGAAATTAAATGCATAACCTATGGTGGGATTTTATACTATATGACATACATATAATAAAATAAAATCATATATCAAATGCATAATTAAAACAATTTATTGGACAGGGATTGGACTCCTAAACTATTAATTAAATTAATATAACATTTATATTAATTTAATTAATAAAAAACTAAATATTACAAAAGAAATGGTCAACCAGTTCAAAACAAAAGAACCGGGCCTTGAACCGCTCAAATTGAACCATCCAGCCTTCAAACCGGACCTGAACTGCTCGACCTGATCGAATTGCAAGCGAACCAAATGGATCAGGAATTGAACCGGGTGAGAACTAGTATGTTCTTTCCGTCTCGGAGCGTTGCAACACTGTGCCCAACGTTGCAACGATATGGAAAGAACAAATCATTCTTCCTTATCGTAACGTTGGAATGTTGCGGTACAGATAACACTGTACAACTGTGATCTTCTTCGAAACTCCTTCGTGTTGGAATATAATGAACACATGCAATAATGGAAGCGAAGATCGATAACGTTCTAATTATATAAAAATAATATTAAGCATGCATAAAGAGTTAAAAATTACAACCTTGGTAGAATCTACCATAATCTTCCTCTCCTGAGCTCGATCGACAACACCAACGGTAAATTCTCACTATTCTTCGGTTGAAGAAAACAGTGGTGGGACCGTTTTGTTAGTTAACTATACGGAAATTCACTTTAGAAAGATGGAGAGTATAGGAGATTTTGTGGAAGAATTTAGGTCAAAGCTCAAAGAAACATTAGTTCATACAAAATTCAAAAACCAAACTATTTATAGACAAATTAGATGCAAAATCCTATCTTGTATGTCTTCCACCTCACACTCCACTAGCATGTAATCTTTAGGTGTCAAACCTTGGAAGTGCCACTGCAAAGTCCAATTAGTTAGTGGGAAATTCCAACAATTGGATTTTTCCACCAACTAATTTAAAAAAAAAAATTTTTTTGAAAAAACATTTTCATAATTTAAAAAATATTAATTTTTTTTTAATATATCATTAAATTGTTATTGACACCTAACTTTGATTAATTATATTAATCAAGTTTAAAAAACACTTTCATACTAATATTTAAGAATACTCTAAAAAATAAATAATTAATAAATTAATTATTTAATTGTAAATTATATCTCATATAAAATACAATTTTTCTTAAAGCCCGAATTTGAATAGTTCAAATTCTTACCTCATATAATTCTTCAATTTTGTCCATATTGAGCTAGCAAGGAGACCTGATGGACCTACAGATCATGGGCTCCAATGATCCGAGACTAACCGGTCAAACTCTTTAACCTAGTTAATCAAAATTCGTTAACTAACAGGACTGTCTACTATAGCCTGTAGTTGCACTCCCTACTGTAGATATATTATGTGTGCATTTGATATAACCGTCGTCGATAAGTTGATCCTTCATAGGTTGTTCGTAACCTCAACTAAGTCAAATGTTCCAACAAATAGGAAATAGATATCAAATTTCTTTTACAAGAAGGTACATAAAAAAACATTTTCTAAATACAGATATCTATTTCCAAAAGTTAACTTAACAGCTCCCACTACTTTTGCTGAGATACGCTCCCTTGATCCAATCCGGAGACTAATCAAGCTACCTCCAGGAACTAGTTTCGTAAGAAGAAAAAAAAAAACATGATTAGTTGCCCTTGAATCAAGTATCCTGGTAGAATCTTCATTCTCCACTATACATGTTTAAATAACTAGTAAATCTAATTTAACTTGTCTTTCTTTTTCAGCTTTCTTCTCAACAAGATAGTTAGGAAAATTTCTTTTCCAATGCCCATTTTCGTTGCAATGGAAATATTTTTCTTTTGTAACTTCCTTTTTGCCTTTCTGTGGAGTTGGAGCCTTTCCCTTCCCAGTTTCCTTCTTTTTCTTTTGAATACATCTATTCTTGGAGAAAGAAAGGCCAAATTTACTCGCAGAAGACGAATTTTTGAGGTTTCCTCTTTGAAGTGGAAGCAACATTTTCTTCTGCCTCTGAACCTTTATTTTTCAATAAACATTCATAAATCTAGAGTTCGTTGAGAAGAGTCGTCAAGTTATACTCTATCTTATTTATCATGGCATTCATTTTAAAATGAAAATAGTTCTTCGGAAGAGATTGCATGATGAATCCAACTTGACTTTTCTCGTTCATGATAGCTTCGTTCACTTCTGCAATATTGAAGTGAACCATCATGTTTAAAACATATTCTTTTACGAAGGTTCCTTCCTTCATTCTGCAATTGTAAACGAATTTAATTGAGTCATGCATGGCAGACATGGATGGTTGTCCAAACAGGCCCAGCAAAGAGTCGATGAGCTCTATTGCAGTACCCAACCTCTCGTGTTTCTTAGACAGTACATCAGATATACTGGTGATAACGGGCAGAAATGCACGTTATCATAGTGCTAAGTTCTTAAACAATGCTTACTTGCATTGATAAAACATGTTAAATTGCGTCTAAAAAGCATCAAATTCATAATATGGCGGTCACATGCGTTCATCGCATAGGAACAATTGATTTTTGTATTTTTATGCAGAAAATGCGTTGACACAAGGCGAAAATTGCGATCATAGGAAATCATTGGTCGAGCGCAGCATTACCGCAAGGCTTTGCGGTGATTGTGTTTGCAAACATTTGCTCAAGAAGGATTACCGCAACTTGGTCGGTGCAACATGGTGGGCGCATCTAAGTGAAAGACATAATTAATCACGATGGGACAGAAAGCTGTTGACAGTCGAATCCAAATTAAGTTGATAGTAGCTAATGATAACAAGTACATTCAGCTTTTCGATGACAATATTCAGCGCATAGTCAGGAATTAAAGTCGTCCCATCTATGCAATCATGAGAGAGAAGCCGCCTTTCGTCCTGGAAGTTCTATAAATACCAAAGGCATCCTTCAGAAAAGGGGTTCAGCTGTTTTACGAGTTCACAGTTCTGTTGATAGTTTAGCCTTGTTCTTAGATTTTATTTTACTTTAAGGCGGATGCGAGAGAAGAAGGTTGTGCCGACAGATCATTCCAGTAAGCTTGGGAGAGCGCCGGAAGCTTCAAGGATAGAAAGAGGGCCGACGCCTGTAGAAATAGGAATATCTTTTGAACCGAATAGAGATTTACAGTGTAAAAGCCTCGGTTAGCAAGGAATTGCTACCAGGCTCTCTACCTTTTTCTTCTATTGTTATTTTGTACTCAACTCATTTATAAAAATGGAATCTACTTTTTTATATCTGTTCACTCTTTGTTATTTACGCATGAGTAGCCAAATCTGTTGAATGGGTTGAGAAGCATTTAGTTAGCACAGCTGTGAATCTTCATTCTATGCTATTATCTTGTATTATGTATGATTCATTCGTCCTATAGAGATACTCGGGAGGGTAGTCTAAGGACAGGATCTAGGCTTGGGAAAGTCAGGTTAGAATCTAGGCTCGAGAGAGTCAGATTAGAATGCATAATCAAGAGATAAGAGCTTAGGAATAAGCACTGTTTGCTATTAACGCATCACATGCATCCTAGAGATAGGATATGATTGTGTGCGGTCACCTTGCCTTTATGCATCTTGCATCATCGCATAGGACAAGAGTAGAGACTTAGGAATAAGCTCTATGGACACTTTTGCATTCAACACATGCGTCCTAGACTTAAGAGCATCACATTTGCATTGGAAAATGACTTGCTGTGCATGGTTAGCATGATCACATAGTCTGATGCATTCCCAAGTAACGCTAGCTAAAGACCTTCTCAACCCGTTCATCCGTATACTCAATGCATCTATCACGCAATCCAACTTTTCTCAAATCCACCGCATTTATTTATTTTTCATTACCGCAAACAGCAACCTCAACAACTATTGATTTATTTGGTTACCATAAAGTTTTCCTAAAAATTACCATCGCAATCTGTTTTCACAAGTTCCTGAGTTCGACCTTGGACTTACTAGGAAACTCAGTGGAGTTTACACTTGGATTCTGCTGAGGAAACTTGAATGCTCAACGCAATTTCACCATCGCATTTCATCCACATTTCCACATCATAAAATAACGTATTAATTGGCTAAAATATAAACCCAAGCCTTCTCATCAACTTTGATCCATCTATCATACGCATCTCGAACTGTTTGGTTTGCATTGGGACTAGGGGATGGAGGACACTCCTCCGTTAAAATGAATCGGATATCATCTATTACTAGTATCGTGTTAATATTCGATTTCCAAGTTTCGTAATTATCGCCATTAAGTTTTTCTGAAGCCAACAGTTGTATAATGGATGTTAACATTGCTGAAAAAGTAAAGAAATTGTTAGAGAAATGTTTAACTCTATTTAATCCAATTTATTTAGCAAAAATAATGTACTCATTCTCATTATTCTTTTGCTACGATACTTTAGTGAGTCAGAATAGCCCACATCAATGGGCAGTCGACTACGCCTTCACTGAATCAAGACATTCTTAACTAAATACTAATACCAGAATAACTCTTATCTTCATAGTACTTAGTTATCGTTTATTTCGTCACGATTTTCACTAACACTTAGTATGTTTTATAAGTGTATACTCGCTACTTTCGAATTACAGAGATTCGAATCAAACAAGCCCTCGAAGGAGAAACAATTTTTTTGAAAATGGACCTAAGTAACCCTATGTTACAACCCACCGATGGGATAGCCATCGCTAAAAGACTAGCAAAGGGGTGCATAAAGCCAACCAGCAGGCGCAACATAGGAATCTTACGGTGTGACCTAATGGAAGGGACTGTCGAACGTGTTGACTGATAACGGGCAAAAATGCACGTTATTACAACGCAAAGATATAAAACAATGTAGGATTGCGACGACTAAAATATGTAAAATCGTGTCCAAAAGCATTAAGTTGAGAACATTATGATCACATGCGTCTATCGCATTAAAGCAGTTAATTTATGTATTTTGTGCAGGAAAATGCATTGGCGCAAGGCAGAATTCTGATACAAGGAATTCAGCGTCCGAACGCATTAGATGATTGTTGCCGAAAAGCTATGCGATCATATGCATTTGTGAAGAGCTGCTCAAGAAGGTGGTCGCATAGAGACGACACATCAAGGTGAAAGCGTAATAAATCATGATGGGACAGAAAGCTGATGACGGTCGAATCTGAATTTAGTTGACAAGCTGTTACATGACACACTGTTGCAAGTACACTCAACTTTTCGGTGACAATTAATCGGCGCATCAGAACAGAGATTTAATGACATCGCCATCAGTTGCAATCATTTGAGAGAAAAACTTCTTCTCCTTGATCTCTATAAATATCGAAGGCCACCATCGAAAAAGGAGCTTAGCCATATAGAGAGGTCAGCATATAGAAGATAGTTAGCCGTTGTTCATAGTTTTCTTACACTTAGAAGGCTGAGGCAAGTGAAGAGAGAAGACGTCAGAGGATCGTTCCTGGTTAGATCGAGAGAGTGCCGGGAAGATCCAAAACAGAGAGCAGGTCGACTCTTGCGAAAGCAAGATTATTTTTTTGGGCAGAGTAGAGAAAAAAGCAGTGTAAAAGCCTTGGGAAGCAAGACATTGCTACTAGGCTCTCTATCCTTACTTCCCATTGTCATTCTGTATTCTGATTTCATTTATAAAATGGAAATTGCATTTCTACATCTGTTCACTCTCATTACATTACGCATGAGTAACTAAACTTCCGACTGGGTTGAGAAGCACTTAGCTATCATGACCTAAGATCTTCATTGTATGTGATCATCTTAACTTATGTATGCATCCATCACCCCTTTAGAGCTGCTTGAGAGATAGTCTAAAGAAAGAACCTAGGCTTGAGAGAGCTAGGTTAGAATCTAGGCTTGAGAAAGCTAGATTAGAACCGCATAAGCAAGAGATAGAAACTTAGAGATAAGTTCTGTTTGCTAACATGCATCGCATGCACCCTGGAAATAGGTCACGGTAGTATGCGGTCGCCCTGTGTATGTGTGTGTCATTCATCATTGCATAGACAAGAATAGAGGCTTAGACGTAAGTCTATAGACATCATCGCATACATTGCATGCGTCCTGAAACTAGGAGCAGTAACATTTGCATTAAGAGATGATTTGCTGCTATATGTATGTAGCATGATCGCATAACATGAACGCCATCTTAGGAAGTGTTTGCTAAATCCTTTCTCAACCCATTCCCTCGCATACTCATTGTAACTTTCATTGTTATTAACTCTTTCTCAATTCTGCCACATAGAGTCTATACCTTAAACAAACATACCAACCAACTCATTGTTTTATTTGTCACCGCAAAGAAAACCTGAAATAATCGTCGTATACTGTCTCCATAGTTCTGTGTTCGACCCTGGGCTTACGAGGCAACCTAGTAGGATTTATACTTGGATCTTGCTAGGAAAACTTGCATGCATAACACATACACCACCAACGCAATATACACCATTATGTCATCATATTTACAACGCATCAAGTTTTTGGCGCCGTTGTCGGGGACTACGGCAGTATATACTATGCTAACAGTAACTTTTGGATTTTCTTTGCAGCTTTCAATCTCTGTGCACTACCTTTGCTTAGGTAACAGAAGAAGCAGGCGTCGTATGAATGAAGGACAAACTTCTGAGCCCAACTACGACCTATAGATTGAGAGAACTTTCCGAAGAAGAAGAAGAAACAGCAGCCAACAACAACAAGAGAAAGACCCCAACATGGTAGAGCAACTGGAAGACAGAGCACCGAATGCAAATAATATCATGGTGAATCCCATCCTCTTGGCAAACGACCGCAATAGGCCCATCCGGGACTATGTGTCACCCAACCTCTATGATTTTTCACCAGAAATCATGAGGCCAGCTCTGAACGGATCGAGGTTCGAGATGAAACCGCTGATGCTGCAGATGATTCAAACTGCTAGACAGTTTGGTGGTAAGTGATGACGTAAATTTAACTGCAAAAAACTTAGTGAATAAAATTAGTGGGACACAATTATGAGATGCATGTCTTACGTTATGCATTTATACACATGCATCTATGGTCATGCGTTGGAATGAAAATATGCGTTACTCTTATATACGATGACCATGCATTCCTATCACAAGTTTTCTTGCGCTCGCGCCAAGTATAACGTGAACACAAGTTTCTCGGGTGATCCAAGGTCGAACTCAGGGACTTGTAGCTAAATATATGTGGTGATGTGTTTGCGGCGGGTGAATAAAACAATGATGGAGAGTATAAGCTAATAAACTACTCCTACTTCTCACTAACAGACAAAGTAGTGGGAATATGATTGAGAGGTAGAGACACGACAACTGCTGACGCGTAATAAAATGCATGGAAAAATAGATTAAAATTTGAGGATGCCTTCACTGCACACTGAGTTTGACCGCAAGGGCAACCCCAGCCAAACGCAAAGCTATTCGATCATGCTACACACACTTATGCCTATTTCTAGGACGCATGTGATGTATATGCGACAGTGTCGAGAGGCCTTATTTCTAAGTCTCTATTCCTGCTTTAGGTGCTCCCACATATATACAAGATGACTGCATACCACTGTATCCTACTTCTGGACGCATGCAATATCCCATCCGTAGGGTTCATACGCTGTGTAATAGCAAACGGAGAGCTTTATCTCTAAGTTCCCTATTCTTGCTTATGCGTTCCAATCCGCTCTCTCGAGTCTTAGATTTGGTTTTTAGACTACACTCCCAAGTATGCCTAAATGATGAATGATGCGCTCATAAGACAAGGTAATCGCATAAATCTAGCTGACATAAGATTATTCCTATCTCTAATGAATACTGGCTTACATTACTTAATGTGACCAACCACTTACCCTCTCAGGCAGTTAGTTGTTGCTGACTTTACTCATAGACAAGCATTGCATCCGCCTATAGACAGGCATTGTTACAACTTCACAATAAGCAAATAAGGTTTTCTCATAACACTCACGCAATGCACACACCTCCCAGTGGTTTGCGACATGCTTCATATTCCTATGCCGCATGATTAAGTATGCGATACTCTAGCCATCTTACTCAATGATGCAATGAATGTTAAGGATGCTAAGTAAAGGGGAATCGATGGAAATATAGAAATGCATTGATCACAAAATGTATTAATTTCTTAAGCCAAAATGTAATACAATACAATATATAGAAAGAAGAGAAAATGGAAAGGCTAACTGGAAGCAATGTCTTGCTTCCAGCAAATGTGTGTCAAGGCTGCCGGTGGTGCCATGGATGGGTGGTGGAGTAGACTCTCTCCAGCTCTAACTTCGGCGAAGGCTCTAGTTGTCACTCGGAATGGATGAAAGGGATGAAGAACTCTCAAGCTTTCCTTTCACGCTTTCGTCTGGATCACAAGGATCTGCCCTAAGGTGAGCCTCAAGCGAAAAACCTTGGATGATCTGCAATTCTGCTCAGCAGCTTCAATTTATAGAGCTTGATCGCTGATAACTTGTAGAAATACAAGTTATTTGTGCTATTTTATTTAGATTATGCGGCAAAAGGAAGGAAAAATTATGTTGACAGTATAGAAATTGGCTTAGAAATACGAAAATTTTAAAGTGTCGTGAACACACCCACTAACCCCATTGCAATGGCGAAATGGAATGTCAAATTCTTTGTTTTGCAGGAAATAGGTCACCGCATGCATTAATTGTTCTAGGAAAAAATGAACAATGCATCCACAACAACATACGGCAATCAATCAAGAGTGAAAAAGAGAACCGCAATTGCAGCGCATGCAACGATCGATCAAGGATTCAAGTGATCAACGCATTTCCACCGCATGTGGCAATCAATAAGAGATCAAAACAATTACACTGCATGTGGCGATCGATCGAAGATGGAGAAGAGCAATGCATTCGTAACTACTTCTAATGTGTACAGCTTTCTGTTGAATGATTCTGACAGATTGATCATGAAGCAGAGCGGACATTTCCACTATGCCATGGCAGGAATTATCAGAATTACAAAGTGGGATCACCAATATTGAGATCCAAGGTCTATAAATAGCTTCCTCGAATTCATTGTAAAGGAGGCTGGTCTGAAGAGACAATACAGAGAAAATCCGAGAGAACGATGAGACAAGGCTGAAAGGTGAGTCTCTGAGCAAGAAATTCTTTCCATTCTCGAAGAAGAAGCTCTGTGCAAGAGGTTACTTCTACCTGGAAAGCAAGCCTGAGAGGGAAGCTTTCCACTCCATTTCATCCACATGCCGAAAAGAACAACATCTCCGACCGAAATCTATGTCAAGACATTGACACTCTTTCCGTATTTGTTTCTATTCTTTCATTCATCTACTGTGTTCATCATTCTTTAATCGTTCATTCACAATCATGTATCGAACGCTGATCTCTAGATTTAAATATCATTATTGTAATCATTATCATCTCTCTGTTCTTTTCCACACATTTATCATCCATTTTCTCCATCACATGTCATTAATCCCCTGGGTAAAAAGGAAGGATTAAGCGAGGGAGTTGATACTTGTTAAGGTAATCGGCTAAGTTTAGCTAAAGCATGCTTGACAGCATCTTCACCTGTGAGAGCAGAAGTAAAGATGTTATTCCGCTGATCGAGAGAATGTTGGAAGGATGCGTTAACTAAAGCGAGAAGTGTTTCCAGAGATGGAAACAACCTTGCATTCATTACGTTCATCCTTGTTTCACCATAGACATAGGGGAACGCAACTGATCACTGAAAGATGTAAGCCAAGGGAAAGTGGAACCTTAGTTGTGTCCTCTCCCTCAACCCATTCTTTCTTTGATTCATTCACAAGACTTAGCACCACATTCATTCTATTCTTTTCGACAACTTCACAGCCAGTTCTCACCCTATATCATTAGTAGTTTAGTCATTTATTTTATCATCGCAATTTATTTTACAGCACTTTATTTACCATCGCATTTTATTTTCATCGCAATTTACTTTTCTGCACAAACCAATTCTTCATTCCTTATGTTAAACCGGTCGCTTATACCACATTAGTATCGCAATAACAACAACAATCCTCGTGTTCGACCTCAGGTCAATCTGAGAAACTTGCGTTGGAATTATACTTGGCTCTAGCAGAGGAAAACTTGTGACATGCACTACACGAACGCATATTATGAAGCATATTTTCATCATCGCATACACCTAGAACGTAGTATCGCAACATTATCTTCATCACAAAGCACTTGAGCTCATAGAGCATCATCATTTTCATTCATTAGTGCATTTTAATAATATAGATAAAGATTACAAATTTAATATTACAAGTTTTTGGCCCCATTTCCGGGGACAAGAGCTTGATTCATTCATATTCATCAAAGTGCATGCTTAACATAGCAAAGTATATTTTTATTGTTACCAAGTTTTTGGCACCGTTTTTGGGGATTGGTAACGTTTATTGTTGAATAGTTTTATGGTATTTTGTAGGATAGATCTTTGCTGTACTGTCTATTTATCGCGGAGAGCAGGCTAACGGTTTATGAGTACTGGGATTGATCTAGAATTTGAAGCTGACCCAGAGATCGAGCGTACTTTTCGCACAAGAGCATGCCAGAACCGAATTAGGCAAAGGAGAAACATGTCGAATAATAATGATAGGCTCGAAGGGAATCAAGGGGTTAATCGGCCGACCGCAACATCCCGATGAGGAACTATGCGGCGCTGAACCTATATGACTTCTTGCCCAAAATTTCAAGACCCACGGTTGAGGAGAATGCATGCTTTGAAATCAAGCCGGTCATGCTACAAATGATCCAAAATGCGGGACAATTTGGAGGGATGCAAGGTGAAGACCCGCACTTTCACATTGTGACCAGCTTTGTGGAAAATGTGCAATACTTTCTCATTTCTTAGCGTTACTCCTGGGGGAATTAATTATACCTCTTCCATACAAAACTGAGGGATGAGGGCAAAGAAGGACTGGGCTCATTTACTAGAGCCAAATGAAATTACTTCATGGGATCTAGTTGGTTTAGAGCGTTCATGAAGAAATTCTTCCCGTCAGCCGTCAACCGCAAGAAGAACGGAAGGATGGTGAAAATTTTAGCAAATGGAAAAACGAGACTTCGCACCGGCCCTGGTGCGATTCAGAAGATTTGGTAAAGAACTGTCCGCACCATCAGATTATCGATTGTATTCTGAATTGGACCTTTTTAAACGGTCCTAGATAGATCAACGCAAGCTTTGTTGTGCTGCATCCACAGGTAGAAGGATTTTATAAAACAAGGACTACACTGAATCCTAAGGTCATCTTGGATTCGCATTTTGCGTAAACACATATGACTTGGGTAGACGACGGGTATGGGGGGAAGAGGCCCAGGAGAAGAAGAGCAGAAAATGCCATTGTACCAGCTGATACAATGACAACATTGGCCGCACATATGGTCAGTAACCTCTCTCCTCCAAACGATGGCAATAAACCGAGGAACCCTCTCTCAGGGTGTAGCGCAAACCAATGCGTTGGCACCAATGGCATCAATCAACTGTGCACAATGCGGAGGGGGTCATTTAGTAGAAATGTGCCAATCGAACCCGCAATCAGTGTACGCCATTCAGAATAAACCGTACAGCAAAACATATAATCTGGGTTGGCAGAATCACCCTAACTTTAGTTGGGGGGGTAACAACGATCAGGAAGGCCAGAGGAATTCACAGAACAGCTCTGGGAATCGAGGAAATCCTCCAGCTTTTCACCAGGGTTTGAATCAGAGTCACCAACGACAATCGCACAACCAACCTTCCACATCAAACACCTCTACAAATTCATCATCCTTGGAAGCCTTGTTGAAGTAGTACATCGAAAAAAATGATGCAGTTATGCAATCGCAAGCGTCTTCCACAAGGAATTTGGAGGTCCAAGTAAGGCAACTGGCAACCGAGCTTCGCAATAGAACAGCGGGAACTCTGCCAAGTAATTCAGAAGCCCCCAGATCTCATGGAAAGAAGCAATGTCAGTAGTGACATTGCACAGGCAAGTCTGAGGGATGCGGATTGCGGTAACCTTGAAGAACTTTTTCTCAATCAGCATCCCTAACATCTATCTTTATCTCTTTCGTTCCAGCTTTCTCTACTTCTTTCTTTATTGCGTTATTACTGCTTTCTTAAATTAGTCTTTACTGCTTTTTGAATCTACTTCTACTTCAATTCAAGTTGCATTAATTTTATGCTATGTTGAATTTATTTACATTTCTGTCTTAGCATTGCGTTGAACCTAATTGCTGTGAATGAATAGTAAAAAGAAAATGAACACCGCAACGTCTTACCAACGTGGTTTTGGGGATAAGCGTTGCGATGTTGATGAAATAAAACAAAAAAAAAAAAAGAAAATTAAAAAAATGAAAAATAATTAAAAATAATAAACAAATACATCCGGTATACATTGCGATGACGGGTGTATCTTGCGCTGATAGATACACTTTGCGGTCGTCTTCCTCAAATGCATTGCGTTGACGGATGAGTTGTGCGCGTATATACATTGCGCCCGTCCTCAGAAAAAATGCACTATGTCGAGGTAGTGTTTTGCTGGTAGAAATACTGTGCGTCCGTCCTCCAGAAATGTGTTGCGATGAGGGGTGTGTTGCGCTAATGCATACGTTGTGCCCGTCCTCCACAAATATGCATTTGCGGTAACGGATGCATTGTGTTAATAATTAACATTGCACCCGTCTGAATAAAATAAACTGATAAAATCTTCGCAGAGAGAGTAGTCGAATCATTTAAGCTTCCGAGGGAATTATGACTTAGTAGACGAAAGGACGTCCTTTATGCTAAATCATAATGGGAGGGGTGCGACAACAGGCTTTTTGAGAATATCGAAGCCTGCCACGTAGAGATTGTGCTGGGCCCATCAAGGCCCAACCTATAAATCTCACCTCTTTCAACCGAGGAGTTTATTTGAATCTCTCGCGAAAGTAACCCTAACATTTCCTCTACATAACATACCCTTCCGTTTTCCTTCCTTAGACAAAAAATTTTCCTAACTCTTTCACTCAACTGAAACCATGGTGGAACAATC
>NW_024064858.1:1079591-1086461 GCF_009727055.1 Benincasa hispida | reverse complement strand
CCGGAGGCTAGAGTTGTAAACCAGCCCCTGCCTTCTTCGCGGAGAATGGCCCTGGCTACTGTGGATCCTAAGGAGACTGTTCCAACAGACTCCAATGAGGGACCCATCAGGGCCATTTTGGAGGTTGTAGGAGCGAAGAAGCAGCCGGAGTCGGCGGAAGGGAAGAAGCAGAGAAAAAGTAAAAAAAAACGGGTGGAAGGAGATGAAGCTGCCCGGTTGAAGAAGGAGAAGAGAGAAAAGAAGAAGAGTGAAAAGAAGTGCTTGAAGGAGGAGAAAAGAAAGAGTGCGAAAAGCCTAGATTTTGATGGAGACTCAACCACCGCAGGTTGAAGAGGGGGTGTCAACGCAAGCCAAAGCATCAGCGCAACCTCAAGTTTCATCACCGCATATCAAAATTGTTGCGACTGAAGATAGAGAAGATCCTAACATTACCCCTCTGATGTGGCGTTGCAAGGAGAATGCGCAACAAGGGCCTACAAGTGACCCATTATTTTTTCAACGCATAGCAGAAGAAGAGGAGAGAAGGAAAAGAGAAGCAGAGGAGAAGCGAAAGAAGATGTCACGTGCATGTCAAATCATCCCATCAGGCGATTTGGCCAAAAAAATCCACGATGAGAAGGTTCGCCGTGACAACGCAAAGGCAGCAGAAGAAGAAAGAAGAAGGCTCGAGGATGAGCAACGCATTTTTCTTGGCTCGGAGCAGTTTGAGAAAGAAATGAGAGAAGAAGAAGAACAAGAATAGAAGGAGAAAGAGGAGAAGGAAAGACGCCGTAAGGCCAATGTGCAGCGCGTTAGAGAAAATAAGAGAAAAGAAGTGGCGAAATGGAAAAGGGAAAAAGAAGAGCAATGCAAGGAAAGGGAACACAAACAAAGGCAAAAATCCTGCCTTGCGTCTGCTCAAGAAAAGGGCAAAGCTAAAGTTGAGAGCAACGAGCTTGCGTCGACCAGAAGGCACCCATCAACAAAGAAAGAAAATGATGATTTGATGATGGAAATGGGTTTCTTCCCTGCGTCGACGCCACTACCAGATCTCATCATGAGTGTTGTGCTGGAGCATGGGTGGGAAACTTTCTGCCAATGCCCATCCATCATTATTCCTGCAGTAGTGATGGCCTTTTATCACGGACAGTTCCTTGACACCGAAGATGTAGTGATCATAGAAGGGAGGGTAGTATCATTCAACGAAAAGGACATCAATGAACTATATAAGTTGAAGAACATCCCGAAAGCACCAGGTAACAAGTTAATTGATGATCCTGAAGAAGTATACATGGAAGATACGCTGAAGGTATTAACGCAACTGGGCACCAAGTGGTTGGTATCTTTAACAGGCATTAGGACCCTCACCTCCAACAAGCTGCTCCCAGAGGTGCGACTTTGGGTATATTTGGTGAAACGATGACTCATCCCAACAATGCATGACAAAACAATTTCAAGTGATCGAGTGATAGCAGCATATTGTATAGCGCGTGACATTCTGATTGATGTAGGCCAATTGATTGCGAAGCAGATTTGAGGTTTTGTTTGCTGTGTGAGAGGCTAATACTTCTTTCCATTGACGATTTTGAGGTTGTGCTTCTTTGTGGGCGTAGACATTAAGAAGAACCCATGCCTGAAGTCCACGGCCTCATCCACACGAAGATCCTGAGAATGCTTCTCAAGGATTCCCCACATTACCTCGAGCTTCCAACCAAAAGGCCCCTTATTGATCTTAATGCGCCGCAACAACCCAAACCAAAGAAGTAGCGCCGCAATGATAGATCGAAGGAAAAAGTCCAAGAACAATCACTGCAAGAGCAAACTCAACTACCCTTGGACCCTTTGCCTTTAATCATTTGCCCACCGAGCCCTCCAATTGAGCCCCTTTTTCCTCTTCTTGAACACTTCACAAACCTCCTTCTCTCTCCTGAATCAAACCTCGCATCTCCAGCAGCATTCCCCCACCATTCATCTCCACCTCACTTTTCACCTCCATCGCCGCATGTTGATGACCTACACGGTTTGGGAGCAGGCCCTTCTACTCAACCTTAAACTGATGTTGGTGAAACATCGACGACGCAACCCACCATCGCATCCCTTGCTGCTGACTTAGCAGAAATGCGGTACCTCTTCTTTCAACAACTTAACTTCTTCCACCAAGTAATAACGGAGTTTCAGGAGAGCAATGCAGAGTTGCAACGCAGCAATACAATGGTGCGACAAGCGATGGATAACATTCACTGCAATATCTTTACCATCCGCCTAAATCAAAGATAGATGGCAGAGCGCAACCATGAATACTTCAATTTCCTAACAGCATATTTACATGGTCCCATGGTGCCTCCCCATCTACAGCAACCTCTGCAATTTCAAGATGCGCCTCAAAGAGCTCCTCCGCAACATCCTCCTCAAGATCCCCTACCGCAACTCTAAATTTGGGGGTGTGCCACCTTTTCCAAAATTTTGCTATTTTTTTCTTTGTGGCCATTCATTTAATTCTTTTATATAGAAGCTATACCTTGTATTCTTTTGTACATGCTACAATTTTGTGTTTTGATGTTTATAATTCTTTGTATACTTAGACAAATTTTATACAACTGAGTAATTATTCTTTCCATATGCGTTAGCATCTTTACTTTTATCATCCTTTGTCAATTATTGCGATAATTCTTGTCTTTTATTTTGCGTTATTAATTGTGCTGCCATGATAAGTCGTATGCATACCCTTACCAAATTCCTTTATACATTGTATTTTCTGTCTAACACTTAGACAATTCATCGCAATAGTTCTACTTTACCTTCTTTATTTCAAGACTCTGCTCAAACCTTCTTTTCAAAAGTTGGATTAAGTGTTTTGTCTTTTCTGTCCAAAACAACGCAATGAGGACCTTGCGCATCTCTAAATTTGGGGATGGGGAAGGTCTGAGAAGATGCGATCAAGTGGATGCAGTAATATCAGGAAAATGCGTCCATCATTATCAAAAAAAAAAAAAAATCATAAAACTCCACTGTCAGCGCAAGGGAAAATCCCAAAAATCCCAACCTAATAAGAGTTTAGTCGTGAAATGAACCCACTCGTAGTTGGATGTTTGCATGACACCCATGGGAACAAGCCAAAACGAAGGTAGGTTTTCAAGATCGATGCAATATGAAAAAAAAAAGAAGAGAAAATAAGGATAAAAGAGACAACTCCTCTGACCAGCAAAAGTAAAACTTGGCTGAAAATCAAGAGTTGAAGTTGAGATTGGTACACAACCGAAGTTGGATGCTCGCATGACACCGGTGGGAGCAAGCCAAAACAAAGGGCGTAACCATCACCAACATTCTCTATATGATGACGCAAACCAGGCCACCACATAAAGACGCAGTTCGTTGTTTTTACAAGAAGAGGTAAAATATTCTTCTCAAAACTAGAAGGGAACTTTGGGCAGAGGTTTGTTGTAGATAAGAATAAAGTAGAGCATGTTGATGAATTGTTAAAGGATATACGAAACTTGCGTTGTTGAGTAATTTTGTAGAGGCAGAGCATTCAGAGTAGCCAATCGACGCAAAGTTAGGACGGGAGTTGAGCGGAATTGCCTTAGTCGAAGATATGCTTGAGGACAAGCATATATCTAAATTTGGGGGTGTGATAACTTGTAGAAATACAAGTTATTTATAATGTTTTATTAAGATTATGTGGCAAAAAGAAGGAAAAATTGCGTCGATAGTATAGAAATTGGTTTAGAAATACGAAAATTGTAAAGTGTTGTGAACACATCTACTAACCCCATTGCGATGGCGAAATGGAATGTCAAAGTCTTTGTTTTGTAGGAAATAGGTCATCGCATGCGTTAATTACTCTAGGAAAAAATGAACAACGCATCCACAACAACATGCAGAAATCGATCAAGAATGAAAAAGATCAACGCAATTGCAGCGCATGCGACGATCGATCAAGGATTCAAGCGATCAACGCATTTCCACCGCATGCGGTAATCAACAAGAGATCAAAACAATTACACCGCATGTGGCGATCAATCGAAGATGTAAGGAGCAACGCATTTACGAAAGACTCTGACAAGTGTACGACTTTCATTTGTGCATTTCTGAAGAATTCATTGTAAAGGAGGTTGGTCTGAAGAGACAATACAGAGAAAATCTGGAAGAACGACGAGACAAGATTGAAAGGTGAGTCTCTGAGCAAGAAATTCTTTCCATTCTCGAAGAAGAAGCTCTATGCAAGAGGTCACTTCACCTGGAAAGCAAGCCTGAGAGGGAAGCTTTCCACTCCATTTCATCCACACGCCGGCAAGCACAACATCTCTGACATGGATCTGTGTCAAGACATTGACACTCTTTCCGTATTTGTTTCTATTCTTTCATTCATCTACTGTGTTCATCTTTCTTTAATCTTTCATTCACAATCTCTAGATTTAAATATCATTATCGTAATCATTATCATCTCTCTGTTCTTTTCCACACATTTATCATCCATTTTCTCCATCATCATTAATCCCCTGGGTAAAGGGGAAGGATTAAGCGAGGGAGTTGATCCTTGTTAATGTAATCGACTAAAATTAGCTAAAACATGCTCGACGACATCTTCACCTGTGAGAGCAGAAGTGAAGATGTTATTCTGTCGATCGAGAGAAGGTTGGAAGAATGCGTTAACTAAAGCGAGAAGTGTTTGCAGAGATGGAAACAATCTTACGAGCATTACGTTCATCCCTGTTTCACCATAGACATAGGGAAACACGGCCGATCAATGAAAGTGTAAGCCAAGGGAAAGCGGAACCTCAGTTGCGTCCTTAATGGGATTGACGAACTTGCGATGTCCTCTCCCTCAACCCATTCTTTTTCTGATTCATTCATAAGACTTGCCACCGTATTCACTCGATTCTTTTGTATAACTTCACAGCCAGTCCTCACCCTGTATCATTAGTAGTTTAGTCATTTATTTTATCATCGCAATTTATTTTACAGCACTTCATTTACCTTCGCATTTTATTTTCATCGCAATTTACTTTTCTGCACAAACCAATTCTTTATTCTTTATGTTAAATCGGTCGCTTATACCACATTAGTATCGCAATAACAACAATCTCCGTGTTCGACCTCAGGTTAATCTGAGAAACTTGCGTTGGAATTATACTTGGTTCCTGCACAAGAAAATTTGTGACACGCACTACACGAACACATACTACGAAGCATATTATCATCATCGCATACACCTAGAACGTAGTATCGCAAAGCACTTGAGCGCATAGAGCATCAGCATTTTCATTCAATAGCGCATTTTAATAATATAGATAAAGATTACAAATTTAATATTTCAAGTTTTTGGCGCCGTTGCCGGGGACAAGAGTTTGATTCATTCATATTCATCAAAGCGCATGCTTAACATAGCAAAATATATTTTTATTGTTACCGATCACTGACTGCATTAATGAACCTGCTCTGAATCTGACACTCACGACGTGATGGTCCTTTTCTGAATCTCTGCTGCTAACCGCGTGGTAGGTGAAATGTCAACATCATCTTTTGATACTCCCGAGATATGTGTTCATGTTGCATTCCACCAACCTTGCGTTCATCCCTCTATTATGGTTATCATCATGTAGCTGTAATCTCCTTATGATGACCACATTCGCTCGATGTTCGCTTGACGACTGCAACCTCTATGCGATGAACGCATGTGGTTGATGGCTGCAACATCCATGCGTCGAACGTATGCTTCAGCCTTTGCAATGGAGAAATTATCACCATGCGGTCGTCTTTGATAGCCGGCTTTCGCGTATTCGTCCGCTTCCTGTGTTAGCTACAAAGATAGACAATTGAACACATAGTAACGCATAATAGTGGGTTAGTTGAGATTTTTAATGTTGATGGACGCAAACTCATTCTCATGAATTCCTAAAATATTCGCCGTATATTTTACTTAAAAATCCTCATAATTCTAAATGAAATACCTAAGATGACGTGCATTTTTGCATGTCAACAGTAGGCATGACGAGATCCCCACGCTCACCTCCGGGTTTTATTGAAATCTGAAATATGTTTGTGTTCCCAAAATCTCTGCTGAGGAGGTTCGACTAAACGCTATTCCCATTTTCGCTGTGTGACCAAGCACGAAAATGGGCCTATTCTCTACAACCATGGGAGATCACATTGTGGGAACAAGTAGTGGAAAAGTTCATGAAGAAGTACTTCCTCTAGACAGAAAACGCCAGAAGGAGGAAGTTGATTACTAATTTAAAACAAGATATCGACGAATTTCTTAGTGACGCCTGGGCAAGGTTTAAAAGCCTGGTGCGAGATTGTTCGCAAAACGGCTTACCAGATTGTCTACAAATGGAATTTTCTACAATAGTTTGAACCCTGCATCACAGACAGCTGCCAATGCAACAACAGCTGGAGGTCTGCTTGACAAGACATACGATGAGGCTAACAACATACTTGATCGCATTTCAAAGAATCATGAAGACTGGAGAGAAAGCGACCAACGACTGAGAATTAAAGACAGTTACGCAAGCAATGGGACCATCGCATCCCTAAAAAACCAAATGAATACGATGATGAATTTAATACAGGGATCGCAATCAGCAACCCAGGAATGCATAGGGGGCAGGTGTCATATCCCCTCCCTAGCCTTAACCCCCAAGACTTGGAAGGGAGCGTGAGAGTACACCAGTAGTATTCCATTACAACATTTAAATTTAACATTCCCCCTTCCCCTCTTCATCTATTAAAGATTTCAACATGTTTAAACACTCTATCTAACTTTCATACACATATTTCAATTTCCTATATTCTTTATTACATGATTCGAGCCGGGCCCTGAGAATTTACCAAGTCCTAGTGTGATGCTGGTTAGTAGACTCCTTCCTGAACGCTCCGCTTTGCTACCTG
>NW_024064858.1:1062304-1073614 GCF_009727055.1 Benincasa hispida | reverse complement strand
TGGCTCATGTATGCCTTTGCGTTGGTTGTGTGCAACCCTTAGCCATTTTTTTAAGTTTTCTTGCTTCCATTCTTCGTGCCTTCTTGTGTCCAACATGTTTTAAGCCCCTCATAGGCGTTTGGATTTTTGTTCACCTTTTTGGATAATCTTAATGTTTTCCTCCCTTTGTTCCAATATCATTTCGTAGGATTTTTCTTCCCTATTTAACCTCCCACTTTAAATTTAGTGTTAGGGTCTTAGATTTACCACCTCCTTAAAATAATTTCATCCACGAAATTAAATGAAACTTAATTTACAACAGAACTTTTATTTAGTAATTTGCCTCATATAGTTTTATTACACCATAACTTTCTATTCTAGTCTTCTAAAACATTTTCTTTCCCTTTTCCCACCACCGACATATTGTCTTCCCTATCCTGAGTTAGCCCATATAATTTTCCTAACGTCATTTTTCCTGTTTCCTCTTTTCTTCCTCCTACAGTTCGTCCTCCTTCAACCATCGTTGATCTTCCTCTCGGGTTGTTTAGTGGTTATACATTTCTAGTATCCATTAACTGAGGACATTCTCGTTTAAAGTGTCCTGGTCTGCCACACGTAAAACATGTGTGTGATCGTTCTTGGGTTTGTTCCCAACATCTTCCCCAGTGATATTTATTACAGATCGGGCATCTTGGTCTTTGGTTAAAGCTCATCATTGATTCCTTTATTGGGCTCTCCCGTTTAGAGTCTGCTTTAGTGTTGGTAACTCCTCTTCTTTTCCATCCACTTCTGATTTCTACCCTTGGGGTAAAATTTCTTGGTTCTTCTCTCCGCCACCGACTCATTGATGAGTCTCTTTCTGGTCTTACTTCATCCGCCATTAAACTTCTTTCTACTCTCATCGTGGCTTTTATTAGCTTTGAAAATTCTCCCCATTCCGCGGTTGCTATAACAAGAGTTCGAATCTCTTGTCTTAATCCTATTTCAAACCTCCGACAGCGTTCCTTTTAATCCACCACTATGTTTAAAGCATACTTGGATAACTCCGTATACTTTAATTCATATTCTGCTACATTCATGTTTCCCTGCATGAGCTGTAGGAATTCATCTTGTTTCACATTCCTGAATGATCGGGGATAGAATCTTTCAAAAAATGCTTTTCGAAATTCCTCCCAACATATTTCTTCTTGATCGCCCCTCCTATTCTTTAGTAGCTTCCACCAATCTTCTGCCTATTTTTGCAGTAAGAATGTGGCAAGACTTACCTTACGGTTTTCAAGACATTTCATCACTTCGAAATATTTTGCTATTTGATTCATCCATGCTTCTGCATCTTCAAGATCCTTTGTTCCTTCAAAGTTTGTGGCTCCCAATGCCTTCAATCGTTCTATATATTTTCTAAGATTGCTTGAAGTCTGGGTGAATTTATCCATTTGTACTTCCTCCTTGGATTTTTATTTTGGACGGCTTGAGGTACTTTCACTTTCGTTTCCAGAGGGTTGCCCCGTTCTACGTTTTCCACTTCTCAGCATTTTGTCTACAACCATTCACATGTAAATTAGACATATGTTATCAACATACTATTTTTATTTATGAACATTGTTGCTATTTACATTAGTAGTTTCTTCCAGTCTACATAGTTATTTGTTTACTCGTTCTCCGATAGTCGTAAGTTTTCATGGTTAAGACGCATCCTCTCATTTCTCCATACACACCTCTCTTGAACATGTCTTATTTCCTTACAGAAAATACAAAATTTATAGGATTCCACGTTGTTAGAGTCATAGGTGGGCTTTTCCTCGAATTCGATCACGATACATTGAGGAATATCCTTCTTTCCTGATGCGCCCATTCTTGGTCCTCTGTTAGTTCAGGCAATATATTGTTACTTCTTGAACTCGAACCTCCGGCCAGTTCTCGTTGATATTTTTCCTGGATCTCCCTTGTTTTTCTCTGAAAAGTATAACAATTTTTGCGAATATGGCTAACCTTGCCACACCCATAGAAAATTCCAGTCCCTTTTAGACACAGACCGCTATGATTTTTACCACACCGTGGACATCCCATGTTAGTTCGGGATCCCACCAAGTTTTCATTGTTCAATGTAATAGGATATTTAGTATTATTATTCACACTATTCTCAGATTTTTCAGGTTTTCCCCTGGGTTAGCACCACGGTCTCCAGTTTGCGTTCCGGAGTCATTCCACCACCAATCTTGTCTGCTCGGATTCATTTCCTACAGTGGACATTATTCAGGTTATTACTTACTATTTCTTTATTTTCACTTCCCCTTTTCTCATGTTTCCCTATGTCCACTTATTATTCCTCATTTCTTTCTTCTAACCATTCCTGATTCTACTTTAGATTTTCCTAGTATATTTCATTATACTTATTCATTTTTAGGTTTTGACCTAGCCTATCTTCTAATATTATCTGGTTTCCCTACCTTAAGTAAGCCTTTTCCTGATGCTGCTTTGGCTTTAACCTATCCCTTTTTCCTTTATTCTTCCTCGATTCTATTTATACTTATGCTAGACTCAAATTTTTCCCAGGTTTTATGTAAACCTTTGCTCTGATACCAAGTTGTCACACCCCCTCCCTAGCCTTAACCGAAAACATTTGGAAGAGTGTGAGTTACTAAGCCTAGTGAGTGGTTCTTTTAAAATAATAATTACTTTGCAAAACATATTTTTGGGAAATCAATCATATAATTAAAATTTCAATATAATTTATGCATGATCATGTGTACATTCATACAATTATCAACCTCCAGTTCCATGCTATATGTGGCATGCTCATATCATGAACACATTGTCAATCATAACAACTTTTTATGGAAACTTTCCTATAACCCACTTTTCCCGCCAATGTGCACATCGATAATTCTTTTCTCGCTAGTCATGCTTAGGTAACTTCACTATATTTCCTGCCGGACGTCACCGACTCTTATTTTCCCGCCAAGCACCTTTTATTAAGCACGCTAACTTATGTAATCTGGGTATAATCTCAGTTTCCATAGAAATTTCACAAACAATATCATGGCAACAACATAACATCATAAGCATGCATTTGGCACTTACATATGCATGTATCCACATATCAATGCATAACATTAAGTAAACACTCACCGTTAGCAAGTTTTTTTCACTAAAATCACCTTGAGAATACTTTCGTGAGAATTCCTCCATATCAATGGAAATTCCTCATTTAATATTTGTTATATCAATAAATAATGTCAAACTAGCCAAAATACTATTATATAATGAAAACACCAGCTTACCCTACTCTAATTTAGCCAAAATACCAAAATAGCCTCTTTAGAGGTTATTTAGACCGTGGTAGGTAGCTGGGCATTGGGTAGTAGGCAGGGTGGTTGTGTTGTGTCGCACAGTGGACTGGTGCGTTTGAGCGTGCACTGGGCGTGATGCATCGCATGGTGAAGGTAGCTATGCTAGGCTGGCGAGTGAGGCACGCACAGACGAATGGACGTAGCACTGCGTGCGCGCAGGGTGTGGGTTAGTTGTGCATCCGACTGACAATGCCACACCAATGTAGCCTTTGTTTCTTTTGATCTCCAATCAACTTGGCAGCCTAATAACTCAAACGTAACTCTCTAAATATGCTCTCAACACACGATTTAGGTGATGGTATGAATAAATTCCTCTTGCCCAACCCCTCTATTTATAGCCATTCCAACCTCAACCGATGGTGACAACTCAACTCCCATTTGTCTCACTTGGAGCTGCCAACACTTAGTCTACCCAGCCTAGCCTTGAGTTGTTCTCATTTCAGCTTGCCAGCCAAAATCTCCTTTTTTGCATGAAATCTCGTTCACCCACCTCCTGCTTGGGGTGATAAGAATTCAATTGCATGAAATCTCCTTCGTCCACCTCCTACTAGAATTTTGTGTGATCTTCCTTTTGCCACCTAAATCACTTAAATACTTCACATATTTCTCTACTTAAATTATTTAAGACTTATGCTCGTATACCGTTGGCATCCTCCCTTGAAGTTTTCCATCAATTAGCCTTACCTTTGATTCTCAACGCATAACAACTCACCCTTCCGTCACCAAAG
Source organism: Benincasa hispida (assembly GCF_009727055.1). Taxonomy (NCBI): domain Eukaryota; kingdom Viridiplantae; phylum Streptophyta; class Magnoliopsida; order Cucurbitales; family Cucurbitaceae; genus Benincasa; species Benincasa hispida. Next base: position 1,069,557 of record NW_024064858.1, on the reverse strand, counting down.
ACCCAATTAGCCCACGCATGAGTTGGCCATCACCAACGCATAGGGTGGCAGCTTACCCTCGACGCATGACTTGCTAGGTGGTGCTTGCTCGGCCTACTAAGCATGGACACACGATGCTGACCATTGACGCATGATGTGTTGCTTAGGTGCTTGCGCGCTTGGCCGCATAGGCGTGCTCGGCCACATGGGCATGCACTTGGGCTAGCGCATCAACGCATGGCTGCTCGGTAGACTTTCACCGTGTTTGATGCATAGGATGGCTTGCCCACTTGCCCGTTCGACGCATAGGCAGGCGCTCGGCATACATCATCGACGCATGGGCTGCGCGAATGGCGCACGGCCTGTGCACTTGTCCTCGACGCACGGGCTGCGCGGTTGGCGCATGGCTTGTGGGCTTGGCCTCGATGCATGGCCTGTGCGCTCGGCATGCTCACTCGACGCATGTTTGCTGCCCGTGTCCGCATGGCTCATGTATGCCTTTGCGTTGGTTGTGTGCAACCCTTAGCCATTTTTTTAAGTTTTCTTGCTTCCATTCTTNCCATTTGTCTCACTTGGAGCTGCCAACACTTAGTCTACCCAACCTAGCCTTGAGTTGTTCTCGTTTCAGCTTGCCAGCCAAAATCTCCTTTTTTGCATGAAATCTCGTTCACCCACCTCTTGCTTGGGGTGATAAGAATTCAATTGCATGAAATCTCCTTTGTCCACCTCCTACTAGAATTTTGTGTGATCTTCCTTTTGCCACCTAAATCACTTAAATACTTCACATATTTCTCTACCTAAATTGTTTAAGACTTATGCTCATATACCATTGGCATCCTCCCTTGAAGTTTTCCATAAATTAGCCTTACCTTTGATCCTCAACGCATAGCAACTCACCCTTTCTTCATCAAAGACCCAATTAGCCAACGCATGAGTTGGCCATCACCAACGCATATTGTGGCCGCTCACCCTCGACGCATGACTTGCTAGGTGGTGCTTGCTTGGCCTACTAAGCATGGACGCACGGTGCTGACCATCGATGCATGATGTGCTGCCTAGGCGCTTGCGCGTTTGGCCGTATAGGCGTGCTCGGCCGCATGGGCATGCGCTTTGCCTAACGCATCGACGCATGGCTGCTCGGCAGACTTTGGCCACATTCGATGCATTGGATGGCTTGCCCGCTTGCCTGTTCGATGAATAGGTAGGCGCTTGACATACACCATCGACGCATGGGCTGCGAGCTTGACATGCTTACTCGACGCATGCTTGCTGCCTGTGTTCGCATGGCTCGTGTATGCCTTTGCGTTGGTTGTGTGCAACCCTTAGCCATTTCTTAAAGTTTTCTTGCTTCCATTCATCATGCCTTCTTGTGTCCAACATGTTTTAAGCTCCTCATAGGCGTTTGGATTTTTGGCCATCTTTTTGGATAATTTTGATGTTTTCCTCCCATTGTTCCAATATTCTTCCTTAGGATTTTTCTTCTCTATTTAACCTCCCACTTTAGATTTAGTGTTAGGATCTTACATTTACCACACCCTTAAAATAATTTCGTCCTCGAAATTAAACGAAACTTAATTTACAACAGAACTTTTATTTAGTAATTTGCCTCATACAGTTTTATTACACCATAACTTTCTATTCATGTCTTCTAAAACTTTCTCTTTCCTTTTTCCCACCACCGACATATTGTCTTCCCTATCCTGAGTTAGTCCATATAGTTTCCCCAACGTCATTTTTCTTGTTTCCTCTTTTATTCCTCCTACAGTTCGTCCTCCTTAAATCGTCGTTGATCTTCCTCCCTGGTTGTTTGGTGGTTGTACATTTGCAGTATCCATTAACAGAGGACATTCTCCTTTAAAGTGTCCTGGTCTACCACACTTAAAATACGTGTGTGATCGTTCTTGGGTTTGTTCCCAACATCTTCCTCAGTGATATTTATTAAAGATCGGGCATCTTGGTCTTTGGTTAAAGCTCATCATTGATTCCTTTATTTGGCTCTCCCGTTTAGAGTCTACTTTAGTGTTGGTAACTCCTCTTCTTTTCCATCCACTTCTGCTTTCTACCCTGGGGGTAAAATTTCTTGGTTCTTCTCCCCGCCACCGACTCATTGACGAGTCTCTTTCTGGTCTTACTTCATCCGCCATTAAACTTCTTTCTACTCTCATCGCGGCTTTTATTAGCTTTGAAAATTCTCTCCATTCTGCAGTTGCTATAACAACAGTTCGAATCTCTTGTCTTAATCCTGTTTCAAACCTCCGACATCGTTCCTTTTCATCTACCACTATGTTCAAAGCATACTTGGATAACTCTGTGTACTTTAATTCATAATCTGCTACAGTTATGTTTCCCTGCATGAGCTGTAGGAATTCATCTTGTTTCATATCCCTGAATGATCGGGGATAGAATCTTTCGAAAAATGCTTTTCAAAATACCTCCCAACATATTTCTTCTTGATCGCCCCTCCTATTCTTTAGTAGCTTCCACCAATCTTCTGCCTGTTTTTGTAGTAAGAATGTGGCAAGACTTACCTTACACTTTTCAGGACATCTCATCACTTCGAAACATTTTTCTATTTGATTCATCCATGTTTTTGGATCCTTCAAAGTTTGTGGCTCCCAATGCCTTCAATCGTTCTATCCCATATTTCTTCTTGGAATCAGGTTGTATATTTTCTAAGCTTGCTTGAAGTCTTTGGGTGAATTTATCTATTTGTACTTCCTCCCTAGATTTTTCTTTTGGATGGCTTGAGGCACTTTCACTTTCGTTTCCAGAGGGTTGCCCCGTTCTACATTTTCCACTTCTCAGCATTTTTTCTACAACCATTCACATATAAATTAGACATATGTTATCAACATACTATTTTTATTTATGAACATTGTTGCTATTTACGTTAGTAGTTTCTTCCAGTCTACATAGTTATTTGTTTACTCGTTCTCGGACAAAGATGTATCCATCATTCTTGGACAACCATTTTTATCCACTGGTCGCGCTAAAATTGATGTGTACAAGGGAGAGATCACACTGAGCGTGAATGGACAGAAGAGCAGGTTTCATATTATCAGAGCCATGAAGTATCCTGAAGAAGAAGACCTCACAGTTTCTGATAATGAACCCATTTTGTATGAAGAAGAAAAGTCTGAAGAGGAAGATGAAAGAGAGGATGCGACCGCATCCATAGTAACCTACAATGCGATTGAAGAAACATCAACCAAAGAAGAAAAACTGACAATGAATGAAGAGAGAAAAACATCAACACCATCCTTGGAACAACCACCAACAGTAGAGCTGAAAACCTCGCCAAATCACCTAAAGTATGCTTTTCTGGGGCAAAATGAAACGCTACCAGTAAAAATATCCTCTATACTTCAAGAAGATCAAGAAAATGTGCTGCTGAGTATCCTGGAAAAGTACATAAAAGCAATTGGCTGGCGCTAGCAGACATTAGAGGAATCAGCCCTGCATATTGCATGCACAGGATACGTCTCAAGGACAATAAAAAAGGATTGATCGAACATCAAAACAGACTCAACCTTGCGATGAAGGAGGTCGTGAAGAAGGAAATTATCAAATGGTTGGACGCAGAGATTATCTATCCCATCACCGACAGCATGTGGGTCAGCCCCGTGCAATGTGTGCTAAAGAAAGGAAGGATGACAGTAGTTAATGACATGCATAAATGCATGTCATCTTAGGCCTTTTACTTAGATTTATGAAGGTTGTTAGTCAGAATATGCGACATTTGTTCTAGGAATTCACGAGAAAGTGAGCTTACGTCAATCAGCATGTTGAATCTTAGCTAACCAGTTATTTTGCGTTATTACATGTTCAATGTTCTATTTTTGTAGCTAAAACAGAAAATGGACGCAAATGCGGAAATTAGACCACCGCATAGACGACCGCATGTAGAGAAACACTCCATCGCAAGGCCGAATGCGTTGATCAACGCATGGATGTTGTGGTAATCAGCTGTATGCGTCAATCGCATGGGAGTTGCGCTCGCCTAGCGATTGCGGTCATCGTGTAGAGTTGCGGTATTAAGCGAATGCGCTCGCGACAATGCATACTAATGGGATCAACGCAAGGTTGGTGGATTGAACGCATCAACGCATCTACCTCGAGAAAAATCAAAAGATGATGCTGACATTTCACCTACCACGCTATTAGTGGTAGAGGTTCAGAAAGGACTAACGCGTTGAATGTCAGACTCAGAGCAGTCCAATAGAAGTCGATGAGCTAAAATTGAAGTTATCCGGGGATGATCCTTATGATCCAGGGATTTCCCCGCGATCCAGACAAAATGCGTGAGAAGACGTTGCGAGTTCTTCACCTCCTTCATCCATTCCAAGTGATGACTGGAGCCTTTGATCAGAGCTAGATCTCGAGAGAGTTAGCTCCACTGCCCATCCATGGCACCACCAGCAGCCTTGATGCACCTCTGATGGAAGCAAGTCTTTGCTTCCAGCCGATCACTTCATTTTCCTTTCTTTTCTTATATTGTATTGTATGACATTTTTTGATTAAGGAATTAATACAATTTGTTTTCAATGCATTTCTCTGTTTTCTTCGACTCCATCTCCATCTTATTTTCTTAGCATCTCTACTTTCATTACAACACTTACTTTCATTTGGTATTGCACATTTAGTCACGTGGATTAGGGATATGAAGCATGTAGCAACCCACCGAGAGGTGTGCATTGCGTGAGTATGTGAGTAACCTTATTTTCTTTTTGTGAAGCTACGACAATGCCTGTCTATAGGCTAACGCATTGCTTGTCTATGAGTAAAGTCAACAACAACCAACTGCCCGGGAGGGTAAGTGGTTGGTTGCATTAAGTAATGTATGCATTGTTCACTAGGGATAGGAATAATCTTAGGTCAGCAAAGTTCATGCGGTTACCTTGTCCTATGAGTACATCATTCATCATTTAGGCATACTTGGGAGAGTAGTCTAAAACCCAAATCTAAGACTCGGGAGAGCGGATTGGAACGCATAGGCAAGAATGGGGACCTTAGAGATAAGCTCTGTTTGCTATTACACAGCATATACACCCTACAGATTGGATATTGCATGCGTCCAGGAAGTAGGATAAGGGGTTATGCGGCAGCCATGCTCATGCGACGGGAGCTAGTGAGCTGGTTATGGAGGTCTAGGTAGGCATAGGCTTCCCGACAATATCGCAGATACACCGCATACGTCCTAGAGTTAGGGTCAGGTGTGTGTAGCATGATAGCATGGGTTCCGTTGACTAAGGTTCCGCTTGGCGTCACTCTTAAGGGTTGCAATGAAATCATCTCTGCATTTTATCTATTTTCCCATACATTTATTTCATGTCAAGTGTTGTTGTGTCTTTACCTTTCATGCATATTCTCATTGCATTGTCTGTTAGATAGGAGTAGGAGTAGGATTAACTTAGCAACCTCCCTTCCATTCTTTTAATTAAACCGTCGCATGCACATTACTGCATATATATAGCTACAAGTTCCTGTGTTCGACTTCGGATTACCTGAGACACTTGCGTTCGCATTATACTTGGCGTGAGCGCAAGAAAACTTGTGACAGGACGCATGGTCATCGCATATATTTGTTAATGCATATTCATTCCAACGCATGACCATCGACGCATGACTATCAGTGCATATCTTAGGAACATGCATCGCTTACCGTGTCCAAGAGATTTTAGTTGTTGAATAATTTGACTTCTAATTTCCTGCCATCAGTAATCCCTAATGCAAATAATGAACTAATACCGATGAGGACCGTCACTGGCTGGCGGATCTGCATGGACTACCACAAACTGAATGCAGCGACAAAGAAGGATAATTTCCCCTTGCCTAATAGGAAATGATTACTACTGCTTCTTAGATGAATATGCCGACTACAATCAAATCATGATTGCTTCTGAAGATCAAGTGAAAACCACATTCACCTGCCCCTATGGAATATGTGCGTTTTGACGCATGCCGTTCGGCCTATGCAATGCGCCGAGCACATTCCAGAGGTGTATGTTGGCCATCTTTTCTGAGTATCTTGAAGATTCTGTAGAAATTTTCATGGACGACTTATCGGTGTATGGGAAAACATACGAAGTCTGTCTCAATAATCTAGAGAAGATACTGAGGAGATGTGAAGAGATGAACCTTGTGCTTAACTGGGAGAAGTGCCACTTCATGGTGAAGGAAGGTATTATGCTCGGGCGTAAAGTCCCCAAGGACGGGTTGGAGGTAGATAAGGCAAAGATTGAGGCGATTGAAAAGCTCCCACCTCCAGTAAACGTGAAGGTTGTTGGGAGCTTCTTAGGACATGCAGGCTTTTATCGACGTTTTCTAAAGGACTTTTCAAAGATCGCGCGACCATTGATTGCGTTGCTGGAGGCATAAAGAACGTTCGACTTTGATGACCAATGCCTCAACGCATTCAAGATACTGAAGAATGCATTAATAACCGCACCTGTGTTGATCGCACCGGACTTGACACAACCCTTTGAACTAATGTGCGACGTAAGCGGTTATGCGATGGGGGTGGTGCTATCACAAAAGAAGAAAACAATACTACACTCCATCGCACATGAGAGTAGAACCTTGAACCTTGCCTAAACAAATTACACTACCACAAAAAAAGAACTGCTTGCGGTGATCTTTGCGCTGGAGAAATTCCAAGCTTACTTGCTGGGATCCAAAGTGATTGTTCACACTGACCACTCGACAATCAAATATTTGATGACAAAGAAAGATGCAAAGCCGAGATTGATTCGATGGGTTCTCCTCCTTCAAGAATTCAACATGGAAATCATTGATTGCAAGAGAACGGAGAACCAAGTTGTGGACCATTTATCAAGATTAGAAAATCCAGAATTCAACCGCAACCAGTTGGAGGTGAACGCAACTTTCCTGGTGAGCAACTATTTAAAATTGAAGAATTACCATGGTATGCAGATGTGGTCAACTTTTTGGTTTGCGAACAATTTCTTGAGGACTACACAGCTCACCAAAAGAGGTAGCTCAAACATGAATGTAAATTATATTATTGGGACGAGCCAAATCTTTATAAAAGGGGATCAGACCAAATTTTGCGCCTATGTGTACCAGATGCTGCTCACTAGCGCATACTATCACAATGCCATGACTCGCCATATGGAGGACACTTTGGAGGCCAACGCACAGCAGCAAAGGTGTTACAAAGTGGTTATTTTTGGCCAACATTATTCAAGGACGCAAGAGATTATGCAATGAAATGCCATCGATGCCAACACACGGGAAATATTTCATGGAAGCAT
>NW_024064858.1:1042334-1062289 GCF_009727055.1 Benincasa hispida | reverse complement strand
CATGGAAGCATGCGATGCCCATGAACATCGTCTTAGAATTGGAACTATTCGACATCCGGGGCATTGACTTCATGGGACCAGTTCCACCATCAAATGGTCACTAATACATTCTATTGGCCGTCGACTACATTTCCAAATGGGTAGAAGCAGTATCGTGCGTCGTAAGCGATGCGGCGGTAGTCTCCAAGTTCTTGAAGAAAAATATTTTCACTCGTTTTGGCACTCCACTTGCCATAATAAGTGATGAAGACTCCCACTTTGTTAATCACATCATCAAAAAATTGCTGCTCAAGTATAATATCCTTTATAAGGTGGCCACCGTATACCATCCACAAACAAATGGTCAAGCTGAAGTGTTCAACAGGGAAATCAAGCTGATATTAGAGAAGGTGGTAAAACCTTCACGCAAAGATTGGGCAATGAAGCTGGACGATGCCTTGTGGGCATACAGGACTACCTATAAGACACCTATAGGCATGTCTCCGTATGCGATGGTGTTCGGAAAGGCATGTCATTTACCGCTTGAGCCAGAGCATAAAGTAATGTGAGCAGTAAAAAAACTAAATTTTGACTTAAAGGCCACAGGGGAAATAAGGAAACTTCAGCTGGTCAAGCTTGATGAATGGAGAACTCACGCATATGAGAATGCTAACAGAAGGTCTTGTGTTATAATTCTCAACTATGACTCTTTCCTTGCAAGTTAAAATCACGATGGTCTGGTCCTTTCATAATCAGAGAGGTATTCCCGCATGGAACGGTTGAGTTATCCAATGAGGATGGGACCAATGTATTCAAAGTCAACGGACAAAGAGTCAACATATATCATGGAGAAGACTTGCATTGCAAGAACACCTCCGTGTACCTGAACAATTCCGACTAAAGATGAAGTGGGCGATCTCTGAACAATCATGCGACTAAAACTTATTAGGGAAACAATCTTTTTGAAGTATCCTTTGAAATCTTTAGGAACTCAATTCTACCTCTTTATATCGTTATCATTTTTTCCCATTATTTGCATCTAAAAAAAAAAATTAACTTTGTCATTTATATTTTTAACCCTCTCAATATTTTTTTTGCAACGATCATGGTGAAGATTGCAAAAGAGCTACACGATAATCGAAAGACGCGACTAGTTCGATCAGCTACTGCAATCAAAGAAATCAGCTCGCCGCAAAGAAAGATGCGATCACAAATTATGTGAGCAACAGAGCAAATTTGGGGGTTGTATCTATCCTTGACTTTGTCTATTCCAAATTTTGCACATACTCTCGCATCTCATTTGTAACTTTAATAATTTTATCATCGCATCCTCTTTAGTCGGCGCAATCATGAAATATTGATTACTTTAGTAAGTCACCGCATTGTTTTTCTATGCCAATTATGATTTCAATGATGAAACACATGCCTCCACTTCTCATCGCATGTACTAGAATCAACTTAATTTTAGGACAGTCAATTCATGAAATATTTCTAGTATTTAGTTGTCCACCAACTTTCTTTCAAACTGACTTTTACGAAACCTCCTAAGAGCATCGCATGAATTCTTTTAATCTTTCAGCAATGAGGACATTGCTGCGTTTAAATTTGGGGGTGTGGTATTTATTTTCAACCATGCTACTTTTAGGCTCTAAAAAAAATCATAACGTTGCGATTGGATCCTAGTCGTAGTTGGATGTCTGCATGACACACGTGAGGACAAGCCAAAACGAAGGTAGGAATCGTGATCAAGGCATAAATAAAATAATTTCAACTCCGCTGCCAAAGGGGCATGAGTTTAGACTGAGAAAGAGCGTCTTGCTCGTAGTTGGATGCTCACATGACACACCTGGGAGCAAGCCAAAAAAAAGGCTAAGCACTTGGATCAACGCAAGGTCATAAAAAGAATATTGAAACTACGCAAGGATAAAAATCATTTGAAAACACCCCAGTTTAAAAAGTTTTTTTATGAAATAAATCATGCGATGCCCTGGAAACAAGTAAAGTCTCTTTGAAGGAATATTTTAAGAAGAGACCTAGATAGGAATTAAAGAGATTTTGGTACATAGGATTTAAATAAGGCACCTTGAGAAATCTAGGAAAGAAAAAGGCAGGACACTTTCTGGAGAAAATCTTTAGTTTATGTTTGAGGACAAGCACTGTTTTAAATTTAGGGGTGTGATAACGGGTAGAAATGCACATTATTACAACGCAAAAATATAAAACATTGTAGGATTGTGATGGAAAAAATATGTAAAATCATGTCCAAAAGCATTAAGTTGAGAACATTGCGATCGCATGCGTCCATCACATTAAAGCAGCTAATTTATGTATTTTGTGCAGGAAAATGCATTGGCATAAGGCAGAATTGTGATCCAAGGAATTCAGCATCCGAACACATTAGAAGATTGCGGTCGCAAATCTGTGATTGTATGCGTTTGCAAAGATCTGCTCAAGAAGGTGGCCGCATAAAGACGACGCATCAAGGTGAAAGCGTAATAAATCACGATGGGACAGAAAACTGATGACGGTCGAATCCGAATTTAGTTGACAAGCCTTAACGACACACTGTAGCAAGTACACTCATCTTTTCATTGACAATTAGTCGGCGCATCAGACAGAGATTTAATGAAATCCCATCAGTGCAATCATTTGAGAGAAAAGCTTCTTCTCCTCCATCTCTATAAATACCGAAGGCCACCTTGTTGTTCATAGTTTTCTTACACTTAGAAGGTGGAGGGGAGTGAAGAGAGAAGACGTTGGATGATCGTTCCTGGTTAGCTCGAGAGAGTGCCGAGAAGCGTCCAGAACAAAGAGCAGGTCGACTCTTGCAAAAGCAAGATTATTCTTTTGGGCAGAGTAGAGAAAGACGCAGTGTAAAAGCCTTGTTAAGTAAGACATTGCTACTAGGCTCCCCATCCTTACTTCCCATTGTCATTCTGTATTCTCATTTCATTTATAAAATGGAAATTGCATCTCTACATTTGTTCATTCTCTTTACATTACGCATGAGTAACTAGACTTCGGAATGGGTTGAGAAGCACTTAGCCAACATGACCTAAGATCTTCATTGTATGTGATCATCTTGTCTTATGTATGCATCCATCACCCCTTTAAAGCTGCTCGAGAGAGAGTCTAAAGAAAGAACCTAGGCTTGAGAGAGCTAGGTTAGAATCTAGGCTTGAGAAAGTTAGATTAGAACCGCATAAGCAAGAGATAGAAACTTAGAGATAAGTTCTGTTTGCTAACATAAATCGAATGCACCCTAGAAATAGGTGATGGTAGTATGCGGTCGCCTTGTGTATGTGTTTGTCATTCATCATCGCATAGACAAGAATAGAGGCTTAGACGTAAGTCCTATAGACATCATCACATACATCGCATGCGTCCTGAAACTAGGAGTTTAGCATTTGCATTGAGAGATGATTTGCTATTGTATGCGTGTAGCATGATGGCATAACGTGAACGCAATCTTAGGAAGTGTTAGCTAAATCCCTTCTCAACCCGTTCCCCTGATATTCATTGTAACTTTCTTTGTTATTAACTCTTTCTCAATTCTGCCGCATAGAGTCTATACCTTAGACTAACATACCAACCAACTCATTGTTTTATTTGTCACCGCAAAGAAAACCTTAAATCACCATCGCATATTGTCTTCATAGTCCCTGTGTTCGACCCTAGGCTTACTAGGCAACCTAGTAGGATTTATACTTGGATCTTGCTAGGAAAACTTGCATGCACAACGCATACACCACCAACGCAATATAAACCATTATGTCATCATATTGACAATGCATCATGTTTTTGGCATCGTCGCCGGGGACTACGACAGTATATACTGTGCTAACGATAAGTTTTTTATTTAAATGAATGCATTGATTTTGTATCGCCAACAACTTGTTAGGCTACTGATGTACGTATGCACTTTGCGACAATGATAAATGTGATAATACATTCTAAATGTATGCGATGATAATGATATGCGTTCGTAGTATGCATTTGTGTAGTGCGTGTGTCACAAGTTTTCTTACGCTGGAACCAAGTATAATTCCAACGCAAGTTTCTCAGAGTGATCTGAGGTCGAACACGGGGATTGTGAGAGTTAATGCGATACTAATGTGGTATATGCGACCGGTTAAACATAAAGAATAATGAATTGTGTTAAAAAGTAAAATGCAGTGATAGTAAAATGCGATAATAAAAGTAAAGCGATGGTAAATAAAATGCGATAAAGTAAAATGCATTGATAAGTAAATTGTGTAATAAAATAAGTTACAGTAATAAAGTAGAATGCAGTGATAAATAAATGAATAAACAAATAATATACAAGTTGAGGACTGGCTGTGAAGTTGTGCAAAACACTCTGATGAATGCGGTGGAAAGTCTTACGAAATGAGTCAGAAAGAGAATGGGTTGAGGAAAAGGACATCGCAAGTTCATCAATCTTGTTGAGGACGCAGCTAAGGTTCCGTTTTCTCTTGGCTTATAGCTTTCGGTGATCGGCCGCATTCCCATACGTCTATGGTGAAACAGAGATGAACGTGATGAACGCAAGGTTTGAGTCTGTCTCTTATACACATCTAGATGTGTATAAGAGACAGGGACGCAGCTAAGGTTCCGTTTTCTCTTGGCTTATAGCTTTCGGTGATCGGCCGCATTCCCATACGTCTATGGTGAAACAGGGATGAACGTGATGAACGCAAGGTTGTTTCCATCTTTGGAAATACTTCCCGCTTTAGTTAACACATTCTTCCAACCTTCTTTTGAGAGGCGGAATAACATCTTCACTTCTGCTCTCACAGGTGAAGATGCCGTTGAGCATGCTTTAGCTAAACTTAGCCAATTTCTTCAACAAAGATTAACTTATTCGCTTAATCCTTCCCCTTTACCTCGGGGGTGAAGAACAGAGAGATGATGAATACTATAATGACATTGAAATCTAAGGATTAGCGTTTGTTACAGATAGTGAATAAAAGATTAGAGATGAACACAGTTGATTAAATGAAAATAAGAACAAATACGGAAAGAGTGTCAATGTCTTGACACAGATCCCGATCAGAGACGATTTGCTTGCCGACGTGTGGTAGTATTGGAGTGGAAAGCTTCCCTCTCAGCCTTGTTTTCCAGGTAGAAGTGATCTTTTCATAGAGCTTCTTCTTTAGGAATGGAAATAATTGCTTGCTCCAGAGACTTACCTCTCGGTCTTGTCTCGTCTTTCTCCCTAGATTTCTATGAATTGTCTCTTAAGACCAGCCTCCTTTCTTTGAATTTGAGGTAGCTATTTATAGACCTTGGTTTCTTCTGTATCAGTGGTCCCACTCTGAAAAACTGATAATTCCTGCCATGCCTTGGTGGAAACGTCTGCTCTGCTCTACATTCAATTTGTTAGAATCATAAAACAGAAAAGTTGTACAATGTCAGAAGTCCTTGCGAATGCGTCGCTCTTTTCATCTACGATCGATCACCGCATGCGGTGAAATTGTTTTGATCTTTTATCGATTGCCGCATATGGTGGAAATACGTTGATCGTTTGCGACCATGATCAATCGTCTCATGCGCTGCAATTGCGTTGTTCTTTCTTTGTTCTTGAATGATTGCCACATGTTGTGATAATGCATTGTTCATGTTTGTCCTCGAGCGATTGTCGCATGCGGTAACCCATTTTCTACAAAACAAAGACTTGGACATTCCATCACAATGGGGTTAGTAGTTGTGTTTACGACACTTTACAATTTTCGCGTGTCTAATCCAATTTCTATACGGCGATACAACCTTTCCTTCTTTTTGCCGCATAATCTAAATAAAACAGTATAAATAACTTGTATTTCTACAAGTTATCACACCCCAAAATTTAGATATATGCTTGTCCTCAAGCATATCCTCGACTAAGCCAATTCAGCTCAAATCCTATCCTAACTTTGCGTCGATCGGCTACTCCGAATGCTCCACCTCTACATAATTTCTCAACCCTACAAGTTCCTTCTATACTTTGACATTTCTTCAACATGCTCTACTTTATTCTTATCTAAGAAAAACCTCTGCCCAAAGTTCTCTTATTGTTTTGAAAATAATGTTTTACCTCTTCTTGCGAAAATCATGAAGTGCGTCTTTTATGTGGTGGCCTGGTTTGCGTCATCCTATAGAGAACGTTGATCATGGTTACACCTTTCGTTTTGGCTTTCTCCCACGGGTGTCATTCGAGCATCCAACTCGGTTGTGTACCAAGCTCAACGTCAACTCTTGATCCTCAGCCAAGTTTTACTTTTGCTGGTCAGTGGAGTTGTCTCTTTTATTCTTATTTTTTCTCTCCTTTTTTTTTTATTGTGTCGATCCTAGTAACCTACCTTTCACAACTTAATTCTTATCAGGTTGGGATTTTCCCTTGCGCTGACAGTGGAGTTTTTTTTTTTTTTTGGATGATGATGAACGCATTTTCCTAAAATGACCACATCTGCTCAGACCTTCCCCACCCTAAATTTAGAGATGTGCAAGGTCTCCATTGCATTGTTTTAGATAGAAAAGAAAAAACACTTAGTCAAACTTTTGAAAAGAAGGTTTGAGTAGAGTCTTGTAATAGAGAAAGTAAAGTAGAGCTATTGCGATGAATTGTCTAAGTGTTAGGCAAAGAATGGAGTGTATAAAGAAATTTTGCTAAGGTTATGCACACTGCTCATCATGGCAGCACAAAAAACAATGCAAAAGAAAAGAAAAGAACTACCGCAATAAATTAACAAAGGATGATGAAAGAAAAGAGGCCAACGCATAAGGAAATAATGATTACTCAGTTGTATAAAATTTGTCTAAGTACACAAAGAATTATAATTATCGCTACACAGAATTGTAAGTATGTACAAAAGAATACAAGGTATAGCTATCTATAAAAAAAATGAATGGCCGCAAAAAAATGCAAAATTGTGGAGAAGGTGGTACACACCCAAATTTAGAGTTGCAGCGGGGTCTCTTAGTGAGTAGGATGTTGCGAAGGAGATGAGGTGCTTCTTAAAATTGATGAGGTTGCTGTAGATGCTGAGGCACCACAGAACCATGTAAATAGGCAGTTAAGAAATTGAAGTATTCATGGTTGCGCTCGGCCATCTGTTGTTGATTCAGGCGAATGGTAAAAATTTTGCGTTGAATATTGACCATCACCTGTCGCAACATTGCGTTGCTCTCTCGCAACTCGGCATTGCTAACCCGCAACTCCATTAATGAATGGTGGAAGAAGGTGAGCTCTTGAGATAAGAAGACCCGCATATCTTCTAAGGCAGCAGCAAGAGNAGGTGAGCTCTTGAGATAAGAAGACCCGCATATCTTCTAAGGCAGCAGCAAGAGATGTGGTGGTGGGTTGCGCCGTCGATGTTTCACCAGCTTTGGTTTGAGGTTGAGCGGAAGGGCATGATCCTAAACCGTGTGGGTCATCAACATGCGACAATGTTGGTGGTTCAAAGTAGGGTGAAGATGGATGGCGTGGGGACGCTGCTAGAGATTCGGGGTTAGAGTCGGGGGCAAGGAGAAGGTTTGTGAATTGTTCGAGAAGAGGGGAAAGCGGTTCGTTTGGAGGGCTTGGTGGGCGAATGACTAAAGGAAAAGGGTCCAAGGATAAACTGGTTTGCTTTTGCGATGACATTTCTTGGACGATTTGCATCCCTTTGTCATTGCGGGGCTGCTTCTTTGGTCTTGGCGGTTGCGGCGCATTTAAATCAATGAGGGGCCTTTTTGTTGGAAGCTCAGGGCAATACGGTGAATCCTTGAGAAGCATTTTCAGGATCTTCGTGTTGATGATTCTGTGAACTTCTGGCATGGGGTCTTTGTCAATGTCATTGCCCATAGATAGGCACTGGCTTGAAATTGTCCATAGGAAGAAGTACTGACCTCTCACACGGCCAACAAAACCTCGTATTTTCTTCGCAAGAAGCTGGCTCACATTAATCGAAATGTCGCGCGCTATGCAATATGCAGCCATAACTCGATCCCTTGAAATTTTCTTGTCATGCGTTGTTGGGATGAGTCACCTTTTCACCAAATAAACCCAAAATTACGCTTTTGGCAGCAGCTGGTTGGAGGTGAGGGTTCTTTTGCCTGTAAGGACACCGTCCACATGGTGCCCGGTTACGATAATACTTTCAACGCATCCTTCATATGCTCTTCTTAAGGATCATCAATCAGTTTGTTACCCGGTACTTCCAAAAAATTCTTCATCTGATAGAGCTGATTGATGTCCTCTACGCTGAACGACACTACCCTCCCTTCAATGATTACCGTATCTTCTGTGTCATGGAGCTGGCCGTGGTAGAAGGACCTCACTACCGATGGAATTACAATGGATAGACACTAGCATAAAGTTTCTCACCCATGTTCAACCACAACGCTGGTGATAAGATCCGATAGTGGCACCAACGTAAGAAAGAAGCCCATTTCCATCCATAAGTCATCATTTTCTTTCTTAGTTGCTGGGCGCCTCCTGGTCAATGCAAGCTCGCTGCTCTCCACTTTAGCTTTACCCTTTTCTTGAGGAGATGCCAGACGGGATTTTTGTCTTTGTTTGCATTCCCTCGCCTTGGGTTGCTCTTCTTTTTCCTTTTCCCACTCTTCCACTTCTTTTCTCTTCCTCTCTTTGACGCGCTGAACATTTTCTTTGCGGCGTCTCTCCTTCTTTACTGTTTTTTCTTATTCTCTCATTTCTCTTTCAAATTGCTCTGAGGCGAGCATAATACGCTGCTGATCCTCGAGCATTCTTCTTTCTTCTTCTTCTGCCCTTGCATTGTCACGGCGAATCGCCCCATCGTGAAGTTTTTTGGCCAAATCGCCTGATGCGATGATTTGGCGCGCACGTGACATCTTCTCTTTCTTCTTCTCTAGTTCTATTTTTCTTGCCTCCTTCTCTTCTGCTATGTGTTGAAAGAAAGTTGGGTCGCTTGTGGACCCTTGCGGCGCATTCTCCTTGCGACGCTGCATTAGAGGGTTGATGTCAGGTCTTCTCTATCTTCAGACGCAACTAATCTGGTATGCGGTAATGAAGCTAGTAGTTGCATTGATGCTCTAGATTGCGCTGACAACCCATCTTCCACCCTGGCGGTGGTTGATTCTCCGTCAAAATCTAAACTTTCTACCCTCTTCGTCCTTTCCTCCTCTTTCTCCAGGCGCTTCTCTTCCCACCTGCATTGTTTTCTTTCACTTCTCTTCTTTTTTTTCTTCTTCTTTTTTAGTCGGGCGACTTCATCTTCTTTCTCCCGTATTTCTTCACTTTTTCTCTTCTCCTTCTCTTCAGTCATCCCTGGCTACTTCTTCGCCTTAACAACCTCCAAAATAGCCCTGATGGGTCCCTGGGAGTGCCACCTCAAGTCTGGTGGTAGAGGCACTCTCCGTACTCAGCCTCTTTCTGTTGATGGGTGGTTTTTCGGCTATAGAGGTTTTTTGCCGGGGTTTTCCGGTGATTCTTGAGGATGGCTTTGGCTAGGCAGCGAGGAGGTGGCTGGCAACAAGGAAAGTCGCCTCCCACTCGGTGACGGGGGCGTGGGAAGGGGACGATGGCTGGGAAGAAGTGTGGGAAGATTTTCCGTCCATTTGTTTGGTGAAATGAAAGAGACCGAAAATTTGTTTGCGTTTCGAAAGAAGGTTTGGAAGGGGATGGGTATGCAAAGAGAACCTTTTTTTCTTAGTATTTTTCTTTAACGAAGAGATGCAAATGAGCTCTCGGGCTTAAGGGAGGCACAATTTATAGGTTGGGCCTTGATAGGCCCAACACGATCGCTGCTTGGTAGGCTTCGGTATTCCAAAAAGCCTGCCGCGCGCCCCTCCCATTATGACTTAGCAGAAAGGACGTCCTTTCGTCTACTAAGTCATGTCTCCCTTGGAAGCTGAAGCGATTCGACTACCCTCTCCACGAATATTTTATCATTTTATTTTATTCTATTTAATCGGACGGGTGCAATGTTAAGTGTTTAACGCAATGCATCCATTATCGCAAATGCATATTTGCGGAGAACGGGCACAACGTATGTATTAGCACAACACACCCATCAACGTAACTCATTTATGGAGGATGGGTGCACGGTATTTCTACCAGCGCAAGACAACCATCGACATATTGCATATTTGCGAAGGGCGAGCGCAGTGTACATACGCGCACAACTTCCGTAAAATAATGCTTTTTTGGAAGACGGGTGCAAAGTGTATCTATTACCGCAAGATACACCCGTCATCAGAATGCATACCTGACGTTATTTATAGTATCGCCAACATCGCAACGCTTATCCCAAAACCAAGTTGATAAGCCGTTGCGGTATTCACTTATAACATTCATTCACAGAAATTTGAGATCAACACAATACTGAGACAGGAATGGAAATAAATTCAACTAAGCATGAAACTAAATTAATGTAAGCAATAAACTAATTTTAATAATGCAATAACAAAGCAATAAAGTAATTTACGAAAGCAGTAAGAAAGCAGTAAAGAAAGAAGTAAAGAAAGCAGTAAAGATAGTGATAGGGATGCTGATTGAAAAAGGTTCTTTAGGGTTACCGCAATCGCATCCCTTTAAGCGATCAATCTTACTTGCCTAAGTCGATGGTCTCCACGCGCCGTTCCACATTGCCCCCATAGTAGGGCTTAATGCATTGACCATTGACATTGAATGCGCTGTTTCCATCCTCGTTTGTTAACTCCACTACGCCATGGGGAAAGATAATTTTGATGTGGAATAGCCCAGACATGTGGAATGCGCTATTCTCATTGAAATTAGTGTGATGAGTAGGTTGATGTGAAAATTAGTGTGGAATGATAAAGAAAAGAGTGGAAAATCAGAAGAAAAGAGGAAATTTGGAGGTTTGGCTTTTGGGGAAAACGTGGAAATTTGGGTAAGTATAGAAATTAGTATGATGATGCATTGGAAGGGTGGTGTTGATGCATTGGAAAGGTTGTTGGTGAGGGCATGCGGCTGAAGAAGGAAAATGGAGATGACGCGTTGGAAGGCACAAGGGTAGGCAAGGCATGCGTTGGAAGGCAGCCATGCGTCGAGCAGCCTCGACCAGCGCCCTTGCCCAATGCGTCGAGCGGCCAGCCAAGCGCCCCAGCCATACGTCGAGCAGCCTCGGTCAGACGCCCTGCCCATGCTCGAGCAGCCTCAGCCAGACGCCTTGCCATGTGTCGAGTGGCCATGTACATACGTTGAGTGCCCTGCTGAGCGGCCACGACCATGCGTTGAGCGCCCTGCCGAGCAGCCATGCCCGTGAGTCAAGGTGCCCTGCCATGCAGCCAAGCGCGCAGCCCATGCGGCCAAGCACGCCCATGCGACCGAGCGAGTGAATGATGGCCAACATACACCGCATGTTCGAAGCAGCACGTCTATATGTCAAGCGGCTAGCCTGTGCAGCACGCCTATACATTGGTGGTCAACAGCATGCGCCCATGCCAAGCAAGCCGTGCAATGCTACCTAGTGAGCCATGCGTTGAGGATGGACGGTCACCTTATGCGTTGGTGATGGTTAGCTCTTTGCGATGGCTAAGTTGAATTGAAATTGTAGTGAATTGGCTTGCTATGTGTTGATGATAGGCTATGCATTGAGTATGGATTATATGTTGAACATCTAAGAGTTGAACGCATACAAAGGATGAGATCAGCAGATTCTGTGATTTCGGCCAAACCATGAGAGGTTCTGAGCTCAAATTTTAGGGTAATCTTTCTGAGATATTTTAGAATATGCTTGTAGAAGGAAGTATCTCAAATTAAGGTTCAGAACTATGAGTAATCTAAGCTGTAAGTTGAATCTGGATTCTAGGGGTGAAAAGGGAGCTACTAGAGTGAAAAGCTCCTAAGCAATCAAGGTGAGTGGCTAAAACGTTTTGACTAAAACATTTGCTTAANNNNCGTCAAGCTGCCATGCCCATGCGTTGAACCCATGCCGAGTGGCCACACCCATGCATTGAGCCCCTGCCGAGCGGCCACGCCCATGCACTGAAGCACCCGGCCAAGCACGCCCATGCGCCGAGTGAGTGAACGATTGCCAGCCTATGCCGCTCACCCATGCATCAAGCAGCCAACCTATACAGCGCGTCCATGCGTCGAGCGGCCAACCTATGCAGCATGCCTATGCGTTGGTGCCAGCACCATGCGCCCATGCCAAGCAAGCCGTGCAATGCTACCTAGTGAGCTATGCGTCGAGGATGGATGGTCACCTTATGCGTTGGTGATGGTTAGCTCTTTGTGATGGTTAAGTTGAATTTTAATGATAGTCAATTTTCTTGCTATGCATTGATGGTAGGCTATGCATTAAGTATGGACTATGCGTTGAACATCCAAGGGTTGGACGCATACAAGGGATGAGATCATCAGGAGAACATCATCAAAATCATGTGTCTTCTTGGGAGGAAAGGCTTAAGCCTTAAGAATATGAGGTGGTGGCATTAGATTAAGGCTCATGCGTTGGCAACGTGAGAGGAAGACACTTAGCTTGCGTTGATCACAGCATTGCGTTGATGGGGTGAGAAGGAGACACTTGGACATGCAGCCAAGTAGGTGGTGTCGACTTTGGAGAATGTTTGGATGCCTATAAATAAAGCCAAAATACTTCATTTTTAGATAAAAATTCAAAAATACAATAAAAAGAGTGGGAGAGTTGAGCAAACCTTGCGTTGAGGCCAAAATCCATGCATTGATCATTGAATTTCAAAGAGAACGCATTGGATAGTGAAGTCTGGAAAGCATCATCAAATTGGGACGAGGAGTTCTCCCAATCTACAAGTGAGTTTGGGGTGATTTCAAAGCCACCTGAAAGCTTTGAAAGTATAGTTTTCAGGGTAGGGCTACTAGAGGAAAATGTCGAAGGAATCAGGCTGGAAACTGAGAAGAAGACAGAAGGGTTAGGCTATCGGGTAAGCTTCCTACGACATTTTAGAATATGTTTGTAGAAGGAAGTATCTCAAAATAAGGTACAGAACTATGAGAAATCTAAGCTGTAAATTGAATATGGATTCTAGGGGTGAAAAGGGAGCCCGAGGTAGAAACGGGAGCTACTAGAGTGAAAAGCTCCTAAGAAATCAAGGTGAGTGACTTAAAAATTTGATTAAAATGTTTGATTTACAATGTTTTATAGAAAGCATGTTTTAAAGAAGATTATTCTCATGCCAGCTAGTTTTACAAAGTTATTTCCAAGCAATCCATGAGTTATGTTTTAAACGCATGCATGTGTGGGACGTTTGTTGAAAAGCTATTTATATGTCTTAAATATACCCAACGTGCATTAGTATCTTCAAAGCTATGTTTTTATATATGTTATAATTTACATGCTTTAAAGAGAAAGTCATTTATGACTAATTTTACTTAAAAACGCGATACCGAAGGACATTTGAGAAGGTATCCGCCCAACTAGATACCGAAGGACATTTGAGAAGGTATCTATTGGTACTAAAGGACGTTTGAAAAGGTACCAAACCATCCGGATACTGAAGGATGTTTGAGAAGGTATCCTAGTAGCTCGATACTGAAGGACATTTGAGAAGGTATCTGAGCAGAAGTACCTAAGGTATGGCGGTACTTAGTATGGCCACGTGCACGTAAGTAGTTAGAGTCAGAGATTGAGCAAACGGGTTCTCTCTTGACTAGTAGTTGGTGTTGGGATTATTTTTACCCACAGTGGGGTTATTCTCAACTAAGAAACAGTTTTAATGTTTTATGAGTAAAATAACTTTTTATGCTTTATGCTTGGAAAATGTTTATACTACGGTACAAGGTACTGTAGAAAGCTTATATTTTAGTTTAAACTCTTATTGAGATTTTGCATGAGAATCAGTTATATTTCTTAAGTCACTCACTGGGCTAGCAAGCTCACCCCGTTTTCAAATGTTTTCCTCCCCCCTCCCCTACAGGTAGCGGTCAAATCCTTTGAAGATAGCTCTGCATCTACTCTGCTACTAAAGGACAAAGAGATTTGTAACCCGTCTGTTTAAGTGGTTACTGTTAAAATTGTACACATGTTACTGTTGTTCATGTAGGGACTGGAGTTTTTGGGTTTTGGGACTTGTGAATCTAGTGTTGTAATGACTCTAAATATGTTATGTTTCTGAATTAGTAAATTTTGGCCTAAAGATATTCTGCTGTATATGAGTTACATATTGGTATCAGAGTTATTCCGCAATAGTTAGTAGGCAGTAAGTGTAAGCCACAGGGTTGATAACTACTTCAGTCACGCCCTTTCCTAGGCTAAGAGGGTGGTCTGGGGTGGGTTGTGACAGTTTGGCATCAGAGCAAAGGTATACGTAAACTTGGGAAGGGTTTGAGCTAGCTTAGTACTAAAGCATAAGGTTTTGGGTGAAAGGGAGAGTTCATGCATTAGATTAAGTCCCATAGATAAGTCCCTAACATGTGTACTTAATAATTAGGAAAAGATGTTGAAGAGAAGTGGAAAGCGGAGCAAGCAGGCTGAGAAGAGGAATGTTGACCCTACTAGCGGAGGTCCTGAAGTTAGATGGGACCCGGATCCGAAGGGGAAAAGAGTTAGAGACTCAGTAGAGCAGGAAGCAACTTCTGCAAACGATTCGAGTACACCAAAGGTAGATGTAGAGCCCCAGATGGAGGATCGAGTATTCGATAGAATCACTCAAAGATTGGCGGCAAATGTAGGATTGATTCAAAATGATCCAGAAAGGAAATTTGGTGTCGAGAGGCTAAAAGCTTTAGAAGCCACGACGTTCGATGGAGCCACAAATCCAGTAAATGCTGAGATCTAGTTGGATTTGATTGAGAAATGTTTTAAGGTTATGAGATGCCCTGAGTACCGTAAGGTCCAGTTAGCGGCATTCTTGTTGCAGAAAGAGGCTGAGAAGTGGTGGAGAGTGATAAAGGCTAAAAGGAGTAGTTCGAAAACTATGATTTGGTCTTAGTTCAGACAAGTATTTGAGGATAATTACTACCCTAATTCTTTTAAAGAAGCAAAGAAGAAGGAGTTCCTTAGCCTAACTCAGGGAGTGATGACGGTTGCTGAGTATGAACAAAGATTTACTGAGTTATCTAAGTATGCCCTTTGATCATCGCGGAAGATAAGGAGAGGTGTAGGAGATTTGAAAATGGTCTAAGAAGAAAGATACGTACACCCGTTACCTCTACATCCAATTGGGTGAATTTCACTCAGTTAGTTGAGACCGCTATCCAAGTAGAGCAGAGTGTTGTGAGGGAAGATGTACTCTAGCTAGGTGAAGCACAGTTTATAATGCCTGGAGAAATAAGAAGTAAGAGATTTAGACCCCCGTTCTCTAGAAAATTGGGTATAAGGAGCTTTGGAGGCATGAGCCAACAAAGTTCAGGTCAAAAGAGGTCAAGACCTGCAGCTGGACCGAGTGGTAGATCGGTATCAGGTCGCGCTAGCGAGTCAGTAGCTAGTATAGGGAGGAAACCACTTTGTGTAAACTGTGGTAGATCCCATTCAGGAGTATGTTATGGAAATAGGAATATGTGCTTTTAGTGCGGACAAGCGGGGCATTTCAAGTGAGATTGTCCTCAGCTAGGTCATGGAGCACAGAATGAGTAAAAAGGAGTTACCCAGACTGTAAATCAACCTAGAGCGACCGAAACTAGAGGTGAGGGATCCGGTGTAGCTAAGCAGAAAGGGGTAGTTGGAGGGTAGAGTATACGCTATGACACACCAGGAAGCGGAAGAGGCTTCAGATGTCGTAACCGGTATGATAACTTTATGTAATCAATCCGCTTATGCATTATTTGATCCTAGTGCTACGCAATCATTCATATCTAGCATGTGTGCATTACATATAGATAGAGTGCCTGAGCGTATGAATAAGGATTTATTTATCTCTACGCCTGTAGGAGATACTCTAGTTGTACATGAGTATTACAGGAATTGTGAAGTAATTCTTGGAAATAAGAGTTTTTGGGTTGACTTGATTCCATTAGAATTACTAGAGTTTGATCTTATCTTAAGTATGGATTTCTTAAGTAAACACTATGCCACTATGGATTGTTTTAAAAGAGAAATAGTGTTTAGGAAACCAGGCGAAAAAGGCTAAAGGATGTGAAGCCTATTTAGCCTATGTAACAGTTTCAAAGGATAAGAAACTGAGACTCGAGGATGTACTTGTCGTACAAGAATTCTTAGATGTGTTCCCTGAAGAATTATCAGGCTTACCACCTGACAGGGAAATAGAATTTACTATTGAGTTGGTTCCGGGTACAGCACCTATATCCCAAGCACCATATAGGATGGCACCAACGGAACTGAAGGAACTAAAAGTTCAGTTACAGGAACTTGTAGATAAGGTGTACGTTAGACCCAGTGTGTCGCCTTGGGGAGCGCAAATCTTGTTTGTTAAGAAGAAATATGGTATTCTTAGATTATGCATAGACTATAGACAGTTGAATAAGGTGACTATTAAGAATAAGTATCCATTGTCTCGTATAGATGATCTCTTCGATCAGTTAAAGGGAGTCACGGTGTTCTCTAAATTAGATGTAAGATCAGGTTATCACCAGTTGAAGGTGAAGGACACAGATGTTCCAAAGACTGCATTCAGAACTTGGTATGGACATTATGAGTTCCTAGTAATGCTGTTGACAAATGCTCCTGTGGTATTTATGGACTTGATGAATAGGATATTTCATCATTATTTGGATCAGTTTGTGATAGTTTTCATAGATGATATACTAGTGTATTCTAGTAGTGCAGAGAAGCACAAAGAACATCTGAGGATGGTGTTACAGATTCTAAGAGAAAAAGAGTTATATGCCAAATTTAGTAAGTGTGATTTTTGACTAAATCAAGTTGTATTCCTTGGGCATATAATTTTAGCTGATGGAGTTAGCGTTGATTCCCAAAAGATAGAAGCAATATTTAATTGGGAACGACCCCTAAATGTAATCGAAGTACGCAGTTTTCTGAGTTTAGCAGGTTATTATAGGAGATTCGTGGAGGGTTTTTCTAAGATAGCTCTACCATCGATAAACCTGACCAGAAAAGATGCGAAGTTTGAGTGGTCGCCAAAATGCGAGCATAGTTTTCAGGTGTTGAAACAGAGGTTAGTAACAGCACCAGTATTAACTCTACCTACACTAGGTAAGGAGTTTGAGGTTTATTGTGATGCATCCTGACAAGGGTTAGGATGTGTGCTAAAGCATGAGGGAAATGTAGTAGCTTATGCTTCTCGACAGTTAAAGAAGAATGAATGTAACTACCCTACACCTGATTTGGAGTTAGCGACAGTTGTGTTAGCTCTAAAGTTGTGGAGACATTACCTGTTTGGTTAGCGGTGTCATATATTTACGGATCATAAAATTCTAAAGCATATCTTTGATCAGAAGGAACTAAACTTGAGATAAAGAAGACGACTTGAATTGATCAAGGATTATGACTGTACCATTGACTATCACCCAGGTAAAGCAAATGTGGTAGTTGATGCTCTAAGTTGAAAAACCAAATCAGCTAGAGCAAGTATCAATTCAGTGAAGGGTACACTGATTCATGAATTGTATAATGCTAGGGTAGCATTATCAATCGATAAAAAAGGAGGGTTACTAGCTTCATTTCAAGTGCGTCCTATGCTCGTAGAAGATATTCTACGTGAGTAGTTAAAAGATTCCGATCTTCAGAAGTTAGCTAAAGAAGTTGATAAAGGATTGAGGACGGACTACCAATTAAGAGCTGAAAAAGTGCTATTGAAAAAAGGTAGGATATGCGTACCTAAGGACTTATCACTTAAACAAGCTATTCTATAAGATGCACATAGTTCGGCCTATGCTATGCATCTGGTAGTACGAAGATGTATGAAACATTAAAGAGATCGTACTGGTGGCCTGGTATGAAAAGAGAAATAGCAGAGTATGTTGACTGGTGCCTAAAATAAGTTAAACCAGAAAGAAAGAGGCCAGCAGGATTACTTAATCCACTCCCAATACCAGAGTGGAAATGGGAGCATATTACGATGGATTTTCTGTTTGGATTACCTAAGAGACCAGCGAGCTATGATGGTATAAGGGTAATTATGGATAGATTGACAAAAACAACTAAGTTTTTACATGTTAAAGTTACTTATACCATTGACCAATTAGCTAAGCTGTATGTTGATCGAGTTGTGAGTCAGTTTGGGACTCCAGATTCAATTGTATCATATCGAGACTCCAGATTTACATCAAAGTTTTGGCATAGTTTGCAGAAAGCTATGGGAACCAAGTTATATTTTAGTACTGATTTTCATCCACAGACGGATGGTTAGTCTGAACAGAGAGCATGTATATTGCAATTCAAAGGCAGTTGGGATATGCATCTGTCGATAATAGAATTTGCATATAACAACAGTTACCATTCGAGTATCGGGATGGCACCTATGAGGCATTATACGGAAGACCATGTAGGACTTCGATATGTTGGAATGAAATCGGTGAAAGGAAATTACTAGGTCCAAAACTCGTGCAACAGACATTAGATAGAGTTAAGATTATAAGAGATAATCTTAAGATGCCTCGAGATGGGCAAAAGAGTTACGCTGATAAGCAGAGAAGAGAATTAGAGTTTGAAGTTGGTGACAAAGTATTTCTTAAGTTATCTTCGTGGAAAGGAATACTCAAGTTTTGTAGGAAAGGGAAACTAAGCCCAAGATATATTGGACCTTACGAGATAATAGAAAGAGTTGGCCCAATGGCATATCGATTTGATTTACCTTCAAAATTATCTCGTATTAATGATGTGTTTCATGTGGCAATGCTTAGAAAGTATGTGTCAGATCCTACCCATGTGTTGCCTGAGCAACCGGTACAGTTGAAAGAAAATTTGTCTTACGAAGAGGAACCAGTGGAGATTCTTGACATAAAAGAACAAGTCTTAAGGAAGAAGACAATTCCATTGGTAAAGGTACTATGGTGAAACCATAGCATGGAAGAAGCAACGTGGGAAGCCGAAGAGCAAATCAGAAACAAGTATCTACAGTTGTTTAATTGACAGACTTGTAGCAAAATTTCGAGGACGAAATTTTTATAAGTGGGAGGTAAATGTAAACCCCGAATCCTAATTTCTCTATTTGAGTATGTTCCCATTGAAAATAGTGTGATGAGTAGATTGATGTGAAAATTATGTGGAATGATAAAGAAAAGAGTGAAAAATCAGAAGAAAAGAGGAAATTTGGAGGTTTGGCTTTTGAGGAAAATGTGGAAATTTGGCTAAGTATAGAAATTAGTGTGATGATGCATTGGAAGTGTGGTGTTGATGCATTGGAAGGGTTGTTGGTGAAGGCATGCGGCTGAAGAAGGAAAATGGAGATGACGCGTTGGAAGGCACAAGGGTAGGCAAGGCATGTATTGGAAGGCAGCCATGCATTGAGTAGCCTCGGCCAGCACCACTGCCCATGCAATGCATCGAGCGGCCATGCCCATGCATTGATGTAAGACCCTACCATGAAATCTAAAGTGGGAAGTTGAATAGTGAAGAAAAATCCTAAGTAAGGATATTAGAACAAAGGGAGGAAAACATCAAAATTATCCAAAAAGGGTGAACGAAATCGAAACGCCTATGAAGGGCTTAAAACATGTGGACACAAGAAGGCATGGAGGATGGAGGCAAGAAAACTTGAAAAAAAAAAAAGCTAAGGCTTGCATACAACCAATGCAAAAGAATACATGAGCCATGCGGATACGGGCAGCAAGCATGCGTCGAGTGAACCATGTTAGGCGCGCCGGCCAGGCGTCGAGGCCAAATTCACAGGCCATGCATCGAGGCCAAGCGCACAGGCCATGCGCCAAGCGTGCAGGCCATGCGTCGAAGACAAGCACGCAGGCCGTGCATCGAGCACCCGTTTTAGGGAAAACGGTTTTAGAAAACGGGTTTGGAGAAAAGGTTTTCGTAAGAAGATTTGTGAGTGTGAATAAAGAAAGAAAGATTGTAGTAGACTAGAAAGCAATAAGCAACAACAACGGCTTTATAGAGTACTACTCCGGTATGAGGAAATGATGGTTAGTCTTATCCCCATATAGTGCATTCTGAACA